>NC_064761.1:6458706-6758706 GCF_011397635.1 Epinephelus fuscoguttatus | reverse complement strand
GGATTAGACCAGAGAGACTGTTGATAAGTCTCTGGGAGCGAAGGAAGGAAAAAGAGGAGAAACAGAAGTACACTTGAGGGCATCAGAGGGGAGGAAGTAAAGAGTGGAAGGTGGGAGATGGGGGGGACTATATCATAGCGGAGGGTGGTGTTGGTGGCTTGCTACTTTGCAGTACAGTCAGAGAGAGCAGAACACACTTTTTTTCTGTTTTTTTTTTTATCCATAGATTATTATATAATACATACATTTATATGCAGAGATGTAGAGTAAAGATATTTACCGAGACAGTGGAGCTGGGAGTGTTGGTGCCATAGCCAGAGGAGGGCAAAGAGGCCAGAGACCAGCGTCTGCCATCCGTCCTGAGGGAGAGGCAGAGATGAAGACATCAGCATCCCTTTTTGTATATTTAAACCAATATTCCACAACAACCATATCAAGGAGCTGCGGCACCATTACATACAGCAAAATAAATCATTTCAGTTACAAGAGGGAATATGCAAACACAAGGATAACATAGAGTTGAAAGTGCAGGCAAAAGCCATGAGAAGGATCCACTGAGACTCTGCAGACATAAGGTAAAGCATGATGGAGTCCAAACCTGACAGCCACTCTGTCTGCTCCTCACCTCTAGCTGGATTTTACACTTTTCAAACACTGTTAGGATTTGTTTCTTATAAGCCAGCTGTTTTTTTTATTGTCAACAAATCCGTCTCTCAATATTTTCTATTATGTTCTATTGCTCTCAGCTCCAAGTCCATTGGTCTCTATTAACGATGTACATCTTTAAAAGCACCTCACAAATATGTTGTTTCACTTTTAAAAAGACTATTCGTTACAATTTCGTAAAACAGCCGTTTACTGTAGTTTTTATCAACAGCGGTAAATAGTGTATTTACTGAGGACTATTTTCAGTGGCGGATTGATTCACATTTGGTGCTCTAGTGAGTATTTAGAACAGCAGCATGTATGTGGGACTGAGTCAAAACAAACTACAGTGTGTGTGTTCATGGTAATGAAAGAACATGTCACACAGTACAACAGTGTAGCTCTCTTTCATACGTGTCAGATAACAATGGAGCTCTATGGCACAGTGGAAGAAGGAAACACACACGTATTACGTGTTAACAGATACATTCATTGTGTTTTTTGGCCTTTTCATGAGATTCATTGACAATAAGAAAAACAATGATTATCACCAGCCTTATCCTTCAAGGAACAACCATAATTTAATGCCGGATTTCTCGCCATTTTGTGACCAACCTATCCTACTCTTTCTGGGCTCAAAGATTCAAGTGATCAGAGAGTTTTTGTTTTTGGGGAAGGCTCAGTAAGTGTTACAGCAGTTGGAGATGTTGTTCCTCCTTTATATCTAATTCATATACAATGTTAGGCTTAAGAAGAGGAGACCCTGCAGGGTACTTGTTGATGTCGTTCAGAATGTGTGTGCTCAGCCATGCAGGACAGAGGGCAGGAAGGTGGCGGCAGAAGGAGGGAGGAAAAAGGGCTAAGGTCAAAACTGAGAGGTTACCTGTCAGCCCTGTGTCCATGACTGTGAGGGAGACAAGACAGTGGTTTTCTTTTTATAGCTGTATGCAGCTGTCACTGACACACACTCACACATTCTCCAAGCTTGGCCCAACCCCAGATCATTTTAAACAGTTACGAACAATTGACAAGCAGCAAAATTACTAATTTAGCTGAAATGATCAAAACCCACAACCCAACTTAATGCCTGCTAAAGACTTCAGTGGAAGGGGCAGATTATGTTCATAAAGGGAGAGTTCTGATTTTTTAAAGTGGGGTCGTTTGAGGTACGTATCAGAATACCTTTCAATCAGATGGCCAGGTCCAATGGAAAAGCTGTTAACGGCCTCACTTACCCATCTCCTTGTCAAAGCTATGAGACTCCAATATCAAAAACAGTAAGGTCAATTTTCTGAACGTGGGAGCTGCTGGTCTACCACTGCTTCGATCAGTCAGTTCATTTGTGATATTGTGTGACTTTAGTGAATCCAAATTAACCTTTTTAAATGACAAAGTTACACAGCAATACAAACTGAGTGATTAAACCAGAGGCAGACCAGGACTGTTTTTCTCAGTGGAATCTGGCTTTTAAGAGAGCAATATAACATCCTCATTTTCCTGCTGAAAATCACTGTTCAACATTAAGGTAAAGCAGTAAAAAACATTATAAATATAGCATGCACCTAAACTGATATTGAGTTTTTTAGGTGGGACTTTTTTTAGGTGGCTGGAATACGTTTTGTTGCTGGCCCCACTCCACAACAGTAGATGGCTTAGCTTTCATGTCGGACTCCTGCCTGCTTCTCCAAACTAGGGGCGTGCCAACTGACAGAGTACCCCATAGAACCCCACTTCAGAAAATCAGAACTATCCCTCTAACATATCATATCATTATAATAATTTCATATATAATATAAGAATATAACTTTTAACATAACATGTATAATACATAACTATTATATTATCATAGATGACAGAGAAATCACACAAGTAAAGACAGAAAAAAAAATGTACCTATTCATTTGAGGGGAAAAAAATCACTTTTTTTCTAGTTTAGCTAATTTCTGTCACATATTATTTCTTCCTGTTTATTATTCTTTTCGGAATAATATGAAGCCCCCAAAATCAAGATTTTTTTTCATCATTTGTAATAAATAAATAAAAATCAGGACTTGGGAACTGTGTGTAATATTATTGCAGGGGTCACTTTTATTCAATTCCAGCAGTTATTAGACACAGTTATTTTTCAGACATGTCCTTTATCATAAGGATCAAAAGCCAAACCAAAAATAATGCTTCGAAGGTGAGCAAAACCCTTATAACGTACTTATTGTTGTACTATTGACTCTTGCAGACTAATCAAACATTTTTCTTATCTCACTTAAAAAGTTTGACGTGAATTTGGTAACATAAGTTGCACACAATCCGTACTCTTGTTTCCTAAGAGTAAAAAAACAATGAGGCTTTTGTACAACCAGCCATGGACCCGCAAATCAATGACCTGTCATACCAACCTCCACCACACGGTGTTACTGTTGTCACAGCATGTGCAGCACTGAGGTCAGCAGTCGGACAGAGAGGGATTTTCAATTCAAATCAACACTAATGCTCTTTTTGGCTGCTGCACTGCTGCTCGGCTGCCATACAATGTTTGATGATGTTGTCGTGGAAATCACCCGAGGGGTTCAGTACATTGGGAAAGGTGTGTTACCATGGAAACGTCATCATCTTAACGAAGATTTAAGAGGCAAGCTTTACCAAACTTTTACATGACATCTTTTATCTTGGATTTAAAAAAAAAAAATAAAAAAATCACACAAGTGCCTGAACATGCATGCATCCATCTGTCACAGGAATATGCATAACACACAGACACACAGACACAGACACAGACACAGACACAGACACAGACACACACACACACACACACACTTACTCCCTCCTTCCCTCTCAGTAATTACTATCTGTGCTGAGAGCCCAGACAGATAAGGGGTTTATTAATCCTGGTTTGAGTGACAGTCTCCGAGTGATCATCTGCCTCCTCATCAGCTCACACACTATCATCAGCAGCAGCTCGGCTCTCAAGGCTCCGAGGCCACTGAGCTGTTTCACAGCCTCGAAAAGATATCAACATTAAAAGCTGAAGTACAGCTTATCCATTCTTCAATTTCTTCACTTCCTGTCTGATTATGGTGCTTAATTTTGACTGTATTTCCAACAAAAGACTATGAATTGTACTGTTAAACATGTTAAACAGTGCAGTAACCTGCTGCCTGTGGTGTAAAAACAATTGTAGGAATACTGAGCTCGAGAAAATTGAGAGAAAAGACTAAAAAGCTGCTGATTGTGCTACAATTTACCTGACCTACCCTACAAGGTGCACTGATTTTGTTCTCCAGGTGTGACCCTCAAACACACCTGCACATCTGAGTGTGTGTTTCTGTGTGTCTCACCTGCGTGCAGGAACAAAGGAGAAGTGTGCAGCTGTGTTCGGGGAGAAGTTGCGAGGGCTGTCCAGTGGACTGGTACCTAAGAAAGAATAACAGAAGAGGAAAAGGAAAGAGAAGGAAGACAAGAAATAATATTAGGTAAGCACACTGACCAGAGACCCCGATGAAAAGTTGTCATCTCTGTATCTATTATATTATTACATAACAGATAAAAGCTAACAGCACGTGAACCAACAGTTGTTACAGGTTTGTTACAAGTATCAGACAATTTAATTGAATGCTTTTTAAGACCGTTTTTAAATATTTTCTTACCAAAATTGAGTGATTTTTGGACAAATCATCTTTTTCTTATTCATTCAAATTATCTTTTTCTTATAAGCGTTGCAGTAAGTAGTGGTCCTGTGCAGAGGTTGGTTTTATGTTGGAACATGGTTATTAGAGTGAGTAAGGTCAATCCAATTTGCTAACAGGTAAGTGCAAGTAGAAAGTAGAAAGACAATATTAGGCTCTGTGGTAAGTCTAAAGGTTTGTAACGTCAGAAATGTGGACTTTCACAGAGAAGCCTGACTTATTTTGACACTGAATTGGTTTAAAGATGGATAAATGAAATTAGACAAGGTGCTTGAGGCAGTTAAGAACTCACAAATTTAAGTTTAAGACTATGTAAAGACTTTAAGGGCTTATATATTTCTAAAATGGAATTTAAGGCCTTTTAAGACGTCTCAAGGACCTGCAGGCACCCTCTTTTTTAGGGTTCAGGGATCAGTGTTTCTGGAAGTCAAAGTATTTTTTTATTTTCTTCGTAGACATTGTGTTGTGGCAGATCATTGTGGACATGAAACACTTAAATCATCCATATAAAAGCTTTTAAAAAAAATTCCTGGTTCTTTGATAAAAAGGTAAAGGCACTAACCTTTCAGTAAGAAAAATCCAATCATAAGGCTTAAAACTCTGTTTCACTGCTCCACTAACGGTGACCTGAAGCTTACAAAACTAAACTTTGTAGAAGCTTGATAAAACATTGAACAGTTAACTGTAAATCAGTTCACTGTTAGACTCTGGGGAAATAACCTAGGGAATAACTCAGACCCAAAACAATGGCTGTAACACATACTTATAGAATTATTAAATTCTCTAGGGGAATTCCAGCCCATCCTCAATCCCAGAGGCACCCTTTGTGGTGGTATGATACGCTCCAGGCGCATCAGCTTTAGAGGCAGCAGGCAACAACCCAACGTGTCAAATACTGGAAATACACTGAAATACTCAGTGGATGTTAGTGTCAGACACAGATAGACAGAGGTTTCCTTCGTGGCGGTATGATCTGCACCAGGGAGTGGCAGTTTGTAACGGCGCTGGCAACTACTGTAACATAAAGGGCAAGACAGTCCATATAGGGCAGGTGGGAGAGGAAGTGGAAGGGTCCAACAAACTCCAAACTTTCACCCAGGAGCCCACAAGAGCCCACTGTTCATTTCTCATGTCAGTTTTAAGCCAAACCCTGATGTTTTTTTCAAAACTAACCACATGTTTTTGATGCCTAAACTTTAGGAAATAAACCTAAAAACTAAGTGTTTAACTTAATTTATTTGAATAAGACTGTATGCGTGTAACGAGCAGAAACTGTCCATTTCCTGTTAAAACAAAAGAGTATTTTGAAAAGATGCCATGCATGTAACAAGCATAAAATGCTTATAATAATAAAATTTAAGAAGCTGGAATGAGAACATGTTAAAGATTAATGTGTTTCCATGTTGCAGAAAGGTTATGAGGTTAACTATGTGAAGGAAAGTCTAAAATGAGATGGGATATGATGTTCCTATGGTGTTTACATGCTCAAACACCTAAATGGATATGTCAAAAACCTGATCATCAAAGGGCTATTCATATCCACGTAAGCACACGCAGTGGGAAGAAAACACCTCCAAAACCATCTTCAACTTCAGAATTTAAAGCTTATAAACAATTCAACTAAAAGAAGAAAACATGACAAATGAGAAAATAATGGGCCTCTGTATGAAAGCAGATTGCAGGTGTAAAGTGTTGCTTGTTTCTATATCATTCCTCCATTTCCATTTTCTTCTGGCCCTCAACAAGACAAGAGCTGAATGAGTCTACTTGGATTTGACAGTTTGGTTTAGTTGTTGTTATATTTCAGTCGTGGTTAAAACTTCTGTGTTGATTGAAAATGATGTTTGCAGGACAGACATGTGTGTTACTATTGACTGGTTAAAGCACAAAACTCCCCAGTTCCCTTACAAAGAGACAAACGTGAACTCAATGTCACACTGAATAATTTAATGAGAATGAAACAGAAATTCAGTCTGATGCTTTGGCTACACAAACACCTGTCTTTGTGTTCTAAGAGGACACATCCAAACACTGAACATAAAACATCTGCAGCACAGACTGAACAATCTGCTGTGAAACTGACACCCAGGAAACAGATGATCCTCTTCTGAATAAACCTGAGATTATTTAATAAGCAAACTGACACATCAATACATAAATACACAGCTTGATGGATACCAATATTCAAGGCCAGGGAAACACAGCGCGTCTGTGTGTTGGTGTGTAACTAATAATTCAGATGAGAGACAGCGAAGGCGGAGGACGAGAGATTAAGTAGTCGGACATTTCCGCATCAATTATGCATTTTCCTCAGCAGCACGTCTGGACAGAGGAGAAACTCAAATATTAATGCGAGCATTTGCTTTCTGTCAGACGGGGATCTCTGTCTCGGTCTGTAGCTGCAGAACATGTATGCACATACTCAAGTGAACACGTGTGTTATCAGTCAAACAGAGGCTTGTTATTGTCCATCGCACTCGTCTGAAATGTCTCATACATGATCTTGTGTGCTGTGTGGATGTAGAAGTTACAATTTAACGACACAGAGGCCTCAGCGGGGCTGTTATCAGGCACAGTCACGACACTGTCACACTTCATGGCTCCAACTCTGTGTGTGCATACATGTGTGTGTGGACCATTAGTCAATGTAAGGCTCACTCACAGACAGACGAATCCATCTCTCTTTGTAAAGACCAATCACCCCCAGCAGTGAAGTGTAAACTGTGTGTTTGTGTGTGTGTGTGTTTATAGGGCGGTCGGGGTCTCTCAGATATATTTACATGATAATGTGTTGGTGCTCACAGGTGTGTGACATGAGCTCAATGTTAACAAGGCTTCCTTTGAAACCTTCACCCTGGTGAAAATAGTCTTTAGTTGTTGCATCCTCAATTTTAAGACTGTAGCCTGTAGTGCAGAACACATAATTTGACTTGTCCAAGATACTACAACAGCTTTAAAACTGATTTGATTTAAACCAAAAATAAGATGCGCTTTTAGTTAGAGGACAAGATGGAAGATGAATCGGCCTTCTCCATACACATATGTCGGCTTGGCTTGACTTGGTAAACCCCAAAGCGTCACCCCAGTGAAGGCTACCTGCTAGAAAGCGTGTCTCTAACTGATGATGTGCTCGTCAATATCATGCATAACCACGTTCCAATGAAAAGGCCTTAGAAGAGTATCCAATTGGGGAGGAAAGAGAAGGGAGAAGTTAGGTTGATTGGATACTATATTGTGGCAGATGCGTCAGCACTCTGGCACACCTAGCCTGGCATGTATGTCAGCTGATAATTAAGAAGATACCACAAAGAAATGTACAGATTTACATACTATAGTATATGCCATGAGGGATCGCAGACAGATTTATTTTTCATCAGTAAAATGTCCCGCTCAGTGCTCATTTTGACCACTATTTGTTAAAAATATATATAAATTTAATATTTATTTTACAAATTATATTTAGGTTGCGCGACTATGTTCAAAAAACCAATAGTTACTTGAGCTATTAAGTCTCAAAACTCCAGGATCAATTGGACTTAATCATTCACTCCAGTTGCAAATCTGTCTGACTGGAATGATGCTTGCCTCGTTACAACTTGTCTACGAGCAGTTGTGTTCTTTGTGCACCTCCAAATCTACATGACATAAGTTCTCAGTAGCTCCTTTTACACTGACTGTTCAGGGTGGGAATATACGACTGCCATGCCACCTTGCAGTTTTGTGTAAAAGGTAGGATCATGAAATGAGGTGACACAATTGCCTCGCCTTTAAGCCAGCAGTAGAGGTAGTAACAGCACTGAAATGGCATCCATATAAAGGGGACAGCTGACAGGGTGGGGATTAAATTCAGCAACCTTAGATACACTGCAATTTTCTAGTACCTGTTGACATGTTATGTTATGGACAAGCTGATAAACTAGTGGTTTAGGGTTTATCTATTTGCTGTTACTCGTTTTGGACAGAGAATGCAGAGCTATCTGCTCTGAGACGACAGGCTGTTACCCATCTGTTCATTTGTATGGTGCTCAGGTGTCTTTTTTTGTCCCACTGACCTACAAGCAGTAACTGGTCACACCTGTCATACAGAACCTCCATCCAAGTCACAGAGGTCACTCATTCCAGCACTGAACTGATGCTAGAAACACCACTATGTCTCATTTGTACCACACAGCACATTTATGTGATGTCCACAGGGGTCCAGCTTAACTTTCAGCATATACTGACATTCTCTGATTGGTAACACAGAAAAATCAAATCACTTTTAAAATCTATCTGAATAATACTTTCCACTACTTGTCAAGAAAAGAAATCACTGCATGGATCATATTTTGAAACTGAAGTGAAATGCAAATTGGAGCTGAGAGTACCTGGTAGGCGGTCTCGTCACTACAGGTATAGAAGCTGCTTTGCTGTCACATAAAAATGTGTTTTAGAAGGTTCCTGTGCTGCAAACTGCAGTGACAGTGACCTACTTTAGCAAAGACCAAGAAATATAGCAGCGTTTGAGATACATGTAAATGTATTATCTGCTTTGTGCCTCTTCAGTCTCGCTGCCTCTCCAGGGAGAGTGTGGTTGGGATAACAAAATACAGCTATAATTGGGGAGGGGGCGGAAAGAAAGGAGGAAAAAAAAAGTATTTCCTCAGGAGTGTGTGACAAGAATAAGAGAAAAGCTTGAATCCCTGCTGTCTTTCTTTCTGTCCTTCATTACAATTACAAAGACGAGCGCAGGATTGTTTGACGGAATTCATCGGAAGTCAGAGCACACACAGCTGCCAATCATCAGCTGGCCTTTACCAAATAACAGTTCTCTGTCAGCCAGGAGGGAAGAGGAAAGTTCAGGGTGGGTGGAGAGGAAGAAAAGGAGAAGATGTAGATGTCGAAAAAGAGAGAATGAGAAGGAAGGGCAGAAAATGAAGGTTGGACGTTATGGAGATGACACAAACTAGAGCGAAAAAAGCTGACAGAGGGAGAGGAAACGAGGGATTTATGCAGACTTTTAACATTTAATAAAAGTCATTTTTGAAGAGGATTGGTCCTCATCAACCCCTCAGGATATTAGACTTTGAGGAATCTCCTTTTGATTAGCAGTAAATGGCTGGATGATTGAAACCATGATGAAATTCACGATTAGGGCCAGAGTGAGAGATTGAGAGGAAAAGAAGAAAAAAAAGCAATCATCTTTGTATAAAGATGGTCTGTGGGGAAGAGGGGAAAGGTTTAATGGCCTCCAGTGGTGCATATTAATTAGTAAAGTACCAGCCAACAGTGAGACATCACAGCCTGGGTTTAGATTAGATAAAGGTTTCTGTTAATGTGTACATTTCTGTGGAGGTATTATCAAACTTAGCATAAGGCTGAGATCCCATTGAAGCTTGATTCAAACATGTAATCCTAAACAGAACAAACATGGACGCAGTATTTGACTGTGCAGTTACTGAAGCAACAGGAGAGAAAATGAAAAACAGCAACATTAATTAGTGATATTTAATTAGCGGTATTTATTTCCTCTGCAGGGTCCGGGACACAAAAAGACAGGACTGTGAGGCGGACTGCGAGATTGGTGGCAGTGTTTCCATGGCAACACAGCAGCCACAGCAGTCTGGCGGCAGGAAGGAGAAAAAACAGAGGAAGAGATGGAAGGATGGAGCCAAAGGAGGACAGAATATTACGGATGCTATCTTACACTGTGACCTCCAAACCACCGGCGACGGCCACCACCACACAGACCAGCTCACTCTCAAACACGCTTTCTTCATCTCTGAGGTTGCAACTAAGGACTGATTTCATCATTGATTAAATCATTTAATTTCTAATTTAGTCTAGAAAATGTCAGAAATAATGACAAAAGCACATCACATGCTCACTGAGGCCACACAAATGTCTTTAAGTCTTGAGTTTTATTGGAGTTAGGGGTACATGGTATGGAGAAAATCGAATATTACAATATTTAGACAACAGTCTGGTAAGTTCATGAAATTGCATCACTTTACTGTAATGCAACTTCTACAACCAGGACAAGACAACACTTACGATATTATAATGTCCAAAATCTAAGACCATATCTATGTCATATATATGTGTGTGTGTGTGTGTGTGTGTGTGTATATATATATATATATATATATATATATATATATGATAAATAGGATATATCGTATATATATATCATATCACATATTATATAATATAATATAATTGCATTGCCAAACGCTAACCCCTATATTTCTGCTGAGATTAAACTTTGAATTCAGGAAATCTTTACGTGTGAAAGAGACGATGATGAAGTTTTTTTACTACTTCCATTTACCTGCCTTTTAAAGTCTGTTATTAGCTTCAAATATAGATTTTTTTCCTAGATTGGTTCAGTTCCATTCTCTGAATGGAATCCAACCAGGGACATTGTTGTTGGGTGGTATGCACCCCAACCATTCAGCTATCAGGAGCGGGTTGCACCAACTGGTCTTTCCTAACCCTGGTCCTCACTGCTAAGTCGGCCTTTGCTAAGACCAGTCTTTAAAGGGGACTTAACATCAGTTGCACCAACTAGACTTATACCTTGTGCTAACTACGCCCAATCTTAGCGATGCGTCTTCATGTAAATGCCCAACAACTATGGCTATTGCCAAGCAGCACATGTGCTGCTAGGATGCATTGTTAACATTCTCCCACTGATTTGCTAATGAGTAACTCATCAATTATCATTTGTGCAACATTAATATGGATGATCAGCGAAAAAAAGAAAAGTAATTTCATGGACATTGCGATACAAGAACTAACAGAACTGTACAGGACAGGTGTGTCTGTGTCTCTGTTTGATGGACAGCAGCTGGTGGAGCTCCACAGGTAATGTGAAATTGAGAAAAAGTAAACAAACTTGGCAACAGCTTGCAACTCATAGACGGTGTGTTGTTTGCAGTGGTATTTAAGAGTAAGGACCACACTAGCATCTGAATGGACCATAGTGACATTTGCCAGTAAGTCCGTATGCTGCTGCTTGACCAGCTTACTAGCTAACTATTTTGCCTGATAACTGACATTAGTAGTGCACTCATCACCAGCAAGTGTTTGTTTGTTCGCTCCTTCAACAAACTCAAGTGAAGGACAAGACGCATGTCACATTTGTAAGTTAGCTTGATAAGAAGAAGACTTTAGCAGGAAAGCTAATGTGGGTTATTGTTAACGTGGGGTTGTTTGTGGCTATCATGTCTGTGTATCAGGCTGCTGATTTATAAAAACAGTTGAGATTTTGACTTTAAATCTGCTCCTGACTAGGTGTAAGATTTACACCTGGTCCCAGTGAGACGAGGGTTCAGCCTAGATGGTGCCACCAGTGCAACTATGAAGTCTGACTTAAAAAGCCATGTTACAATTAATTTATGTTAAGACGAGGCATGAGCCCTGTTTGTGCATCTGATGGCGACACTGCCCATACAACATTTATTGTGAATGATTGCATTCAAGGACTTGGATAGACTATATACAGGCAGGATTCAGAATCAGTTGAAAAAAATAGTGTAAGTATGAATGTCATAGCTCATGACAGCCAATTGTGCTCTAACATAAGTCACTTTACCAATAAATAACAGGTGAATGTCAGGCCATTACTAATTATCAATTTAGCTCAAATTTTGCTGAGCTCAAAACATTTACTCAGAGTTCATAGGGGTCAAGAGTCAATGTTTAGAATATGATTTTTTTTTTTTTTTTGTTACACAAGCATCAGAACCAATAATTAAGAAATATCACACGAGAGGGAGTGATGTTGTACTGTGATATCATCACGGCTGTGATTCGGTCGTAGGCACGAGGCCACAGGCCGAGTGCCGAAGACAATCAACAGTTCAACAGTTAAATAAGCAAAGCTGATTAAGAAATGTTGAAAAATGAGGACAAAATAGATAATTTAAGCATTTTATTTGTCTTCCGCCAACAAAAATAGTTCCGTCAGGACTCCGCTGTCACCGTTGCTATGTAACGCAGACATGGTGCACCAGGCACTTACTCTTTATACACATTTATCTGCACATGTCCATTAATTGTGCAGCCGGTGAAATAAGTTTCTGGTGACTGCATGGTGGACTGTCGCTTCACAGGCACAGCCGACTCTGCCTCCTGATCTGACAGTATGTTGCTTTTCTCCAAGTCATTGAGCTCCGCTGATGAAACACTGACAAACCTGGATGTGTGCTCAGATGGATTCAGCTTCTCCTCTCCCTCATCTTCCTCTGATGACCATTCATAGTTCAATTCAAAACTTATTTTAGGAAATAAATCCATATTTTTGGCTCTTTGACAGTGGATGAATTAATTAGCCTACAACGCAACTGCTGACCTAACTGACACTAACCGTCAGTTTTGATTTGATTGTTGATTGCAATCAGCTGTGAGGCGGAGTGATACATACACAGTGAAATAACCGTGATGTTGTACTCCAATATCATCACGGTTTTACTGTCTCTCGACCAATCAGATTGCAGGGCCGGACTATCTGTTGTATAAAAAACATTTAAAAGTCTCAGTGGGACACAACCACACTTGATTTTGCATGGATTTCTACAAGAAGCAGGGAGGAGTTACAACTAAATGTTACCACTTATTTTACTTGTAGGGAAGAGGAGTTGCTGATGTTTTGATTGACACAAAGTTACATCAACTGGTCTACATGAAAGTGTCACCTTAACAATGGGCGGACTCGTTAGTGGCTTTGGTACAAATGATACACATTTTTTAAAGCTTAATATTTATGTTTTTTTTTTTTTTATTTTGAAGAGGTCAGAAGTTGTTGGAGAAAAAGGCATTTCAACAAGCCCACTTATTCAAACAAAGTGTGTGTGTGTGTGTGTTTAGGCGCTGTGACAGATTGGCGAGTTCCATTATTTCCTGAGCAGGAAATGAGATGTGTGCAACTGTCTGTCAGCTGAGCACAAACACACACTGTTAATGAGGAGCTCTCTCCCTCCCTCAGTCAGATATAATTGTCGATATTTTACCATCTTTCCATTTTCATGTCTGTCCTGCCATCTTTCTTTCCTCCCATTCAGTCACTGTCACCAATCCATTTTTATTCAGTCCCTCCAATCTATATTTCGACTCTGTTGCTTGCTCCCCTTCAGTCACCATCAATCACTATCACTGTTCATCTCTTTTCCACCTCTCCCTCTCTCTTTACATTTTAAGGGGGGAGGCGATGAGTGGGTGGGTTTTGGTGGTGGATTTGGGGGTTTTGTGCGCTTGTCTTACATGCTGTCAAATGTGTTCGACAAAAATCCTGTCAGCGCTCATTTCATCTGTCACCACACGCACACACACACACACACACACACACACACACACACACACACACACACACACACACACACACACACACACACACACACACACTTTTTCAATTATATTCGTCAGTGTGAAGCCTGTGAGAGAGCCTGCTGCTTTACCTCTGAGGCATTTCAGGAGTCATAAGTTCTTTTTTAATCAATGAATTGATTTTTTTCTTTCTTTTATTAAAATAATCTGTAAAATGTAGAAAATTCCGATTAAAATGTCATGGAACTCAAGGTAACACCTTCAAAAGCTTGTTTTGTAAGACCTAGGTTTCAAAAATATTTAGATTACAATGATGTAAAGCAGAAAGAAGCAGCAAATCCTCACGAGGCTACAAACAAGACCGTGTTTTACACTTCTTCTGATAAGTGACCATAACTTTCCAATAGCTTGGCCAACAGGAAACAGTAATTGGAATCGAACTAGTACTACATTTTAGGTCGGGTGCTGATTTTGTTAGGTCATAGTGCCACACACTTGTTAAAATCAACAAGCATTTTTGATCATGATCTATCAAATTTAGTCTTTAGAGGATCTTGTCCATGATATGTATAGAGTGGTACATTTGACAATTGCAAAATAAACTCATCAGTGCTCCCACATCTATCTGTGATAAGCTAAAAATTGGCCAGGCTATGCCAATATATCAATCAAGCTCCAAGTATCAATTTGTTCCAAGCTAAATTTATATGATCTGTTTATACCCATGTGCCCCTATCAATCAATTCAACAGCAGCCCATGTTGATGGTTTTATGACATTCTGCATTTATAGGGAAACAGCATGTGTCAACAGCTGGATGAAGAAGGTCTCTGGTGGCAGAGCTGGAGGTCATTCTCCTCTGTAGCATCGCAATATATAAAACACTCAATTTGCACAAATATATCAACTGATTTATGTCATTTTTAAAAATTAGGATGATCTGTGATCCACAGCCTACAGTGTCTCAGCCTGCACATTAATCCATGTAATCAAATATGTTACTGCGCTGTGCTCAGTGTGCAGTCGGAGCTGTTAATTGAGCTTTATTGTAGTGTGATACTAAGCAACATGACTCCATGTAACTCACCTTACCTGCTGTTACTACACACACCTTTCAGTAGATGAAGAGCAAATGAACATCACTCCAGAAACAGGTGATACTACAGCCTTGTTTCCACCAAGCAGGCTGGTACACATCGTTTCTGTTTAATAGTGAAACCTACCATACCATCTCCATTTTTTGTTAGCCTCCTGTTGGGGTACCTAGCACACTGAGCTGGTTCTCAAAGAAGGAACTAGAAACACTGGTCAATAAAGAACCGTCACTCTGGCTCAGGACCAATTGTGGCTGGTTTTGAAGGGTATGTAACCACTGTTCATAACATGACAAGTTTTACAAATATTAGTCAACTAAAACTAAAAATGAAAGACATTACGTTGCCTCTAGCAACAGCTACAGAATGAGAAAAAATAATTTAATTCACTGGGCTGACTGCTGATAACTTTTAAAGTGGAACGTTTTCTTCCATGTTTACACAACGCATGAGTTGATGACGTGAATCAATCAACACACCTCAAATTTCAATGTGACAACTCTGACCATTCCATTTGTTTTTAGTGTCTCTCTTAGATAACATACACTTTTAGTAATGTGTAGATCCAGCATTTAAAACATATGTATGAATTCCTTTCAGAATTATGTGAACTGCATATATCCTGATCCTGTTCTTCTTTGTTCTGGAATGTCAGCTTGCAACCTCGTTACATGCAGTAAGATGGTGAGGTCTGTCTGTCCCGCAAAATATCTTGACAACTGCTGGGTAGATTGCTATAAACATCATGGGTATTCACAGTCCCCAGAGGATCAATCATTCTTTAGTCTGGTGCTGCTAGGCCCATTTGTTAAATTAGTTTGGGCTGCTAAACTTTTATTTTTAAATCACAGTCAAAGTTGCCCGAAAAATATTCCATGAGTGTTCAAACTGCTGGTAAGGATGCTGTTGGTACCAAGGTAATATTTACACTTTAAAGAAACACAAATGTTATTGTTTCAACTGTCAGAGGAAGTACAGGTGCGTTATATGTGTGTGTTTGTTACCTGTGTGTCCGTGCAGAGGTGAGTGTGGTCGCGGCAGGGTGGGGGAAGTGCTGGATGTCACAATCAGGCTCTTCCTGTTGCTCGTCCGACAGCTGAGGGCAAAAACCAAACTCAGTTCAGAGAATTCATCTTAGCCGAGATTTCAAATAAACACAGATAACTGAAATCAGCATTAAATCTGTACCAGGTACAATTCCAAGGAGCTTTGCAATGAACCACACACAGATAACCAATCCTTCATTTTGTGCAGCCGGCTGCTCTGAAAGTTACAAAGCTTTCTTTTGACATTTCCCCCCACTGAGCTGTAAACAGTCACTGTCACTTGTCGGACACATTAAGAAAACACACTTTCACCTCACACACTGTCCTGAATGTAAAAGTCAGTCATTCGTACTGTTTCCAAAAATGACCAAACACCCCCCGCAGCTGTGCATCAGTAACAGCAGGTGGCCACTCTGGCCATCAGACACACATCTGATGAACACATCAGACAGCTTGTGTGTGTGTGTGTGTGTGCGTGTGTAGCTTTCATACATGCACCGCTGCTGAACTCACAGATGTCACAGTTTCACTGAGGCAAGAGCTGTCCTTCACACCAGAGGACAGTGAGGACACACAGAGACATCAGATAGTCATAATCACAGCTGCAATCATGCAACACACAGCAACAGTCACAAATGCTTATTTTAGCTCACCTTGAGAAAGTCAAAGAATTTTCTTCTGTCTACATTTGTTCTGTAAAAAAGTTGTAGTACCAGGACAAATATGTGGGGCTGTAACCTTCTGGTCGGTTGGTCAGTCTTTTTTCAATATGCTCTTGTCCACCCAAATTCATATTGGTTGGACAATCACTGGTGTTACTTTCATAAAAGTGTTCTTTCAGCTGAGAGGCTTTGGTTGCAGCTGGTTGCAATGATATAGAATATCTGTAAAGTAAAAATGTCAGCACAAGGTAAAGTACTTGCTCTGGATGAAGCGAAAGCTGAAGCGCATAAGGAGAGAGGACAGACCTGCTGGTCTATGTGACCAGCAGTACTCATTTCTCCTCCACTCTTGTTGTTGTTCTGCACTTGTACATGTAGGCTGTTACATTTGGTCTTTGTGGTATTTGTCCTGTAAGACCATTACTGTGACTGGACAGCTAGGTAAAATCGACAGTGATGAGCACAGTGATTTACCCAAAGTTGAACCATAGACCATACAAATAATGGACATAGCAACCATCATGTCACCCAATGATTTTTGACTCCTGTTATGAAGCCTTGAGATCGGCATTTCGGCAACTGCCATCTTAGTTTGTGGAGCCAGAACTGACCATATTTGGACAGGAGGCTATTAACATGTTTATTTCTGCTGGATAGATGGGCATTTTAACATGGGGGTCAACAGAGACAGACTGGCGTAATGAACCAACCTGAACCAATGCACTCAGCACAGAATAGATGTGTAGCACCTTGTCACATGCTGGCTATTGTAGCATATTGTAAATATACAGTGCTGCAGAAAATTTTAAAAATACACTGGAAGAAAACTCTTTGGTGGGCACACTACACTACCAGGTAGAATGCACTCAGTGCACTGTGACCAATTTAACATGCAGATTTTTTTTCCACATCCACCAATGGATGGACTGAAGAATAGGCAAAAACTGAGTCAAATTAAAGTATCTGTTTGACCACAGCCCTAAAATTAAACTAAATATTCTGCAACCTAGCCTTGCAGAGAAACAAAAATAATACAGAGGAGATGAGGCACTCCATCACTTTTGAACAGAATGATCTGGACACTGTGTACAGAAGCCCTGACTGCACGATTACTGTAATTTGTCACTGATCTTCAAGTGTAGACAACAGCAGCAATTCAGTGGTCCTTGAAAAAAAATGCAATTTTTATAGTAACAGAATATTCACAGAAAATACTGTCAGCTTTCTACTGTAGAATAAGAATTTTAAAAGACGATACCATGGCAACAACATAATTATAGATATTTTTATAATTTTATTTGGGCAAACTTTGATCTTATATTTCCCTCAGGTTTTTTATGTACCCATACACTTGTTTTAATGCTCTGTATGATGTTTTGTTGATTTTTATGGCTTGATCAAGACAAAAACTAAATTTCATTTCAGCTGAAATAAAAAAAGCATTATATGTTTAAACTTGACATGGGGGTTTTGTTTTCTGTGATAAGTGCTTGTTGAAAACACCACTCCCCTTCTGTTCCACTGCAGTGTTACATTAGAAAATGTCGACCCAGACTCCATCACTAATAGCTGAACAGTCATTATGAGGTTGATCCTGCAGTGAAATGGTTCGACTTCAGCTCCCCTCTGGGCTGAGATGACTGTGTGTTTGTTGTGTATATACGTGTGCGTGGGTGTGCACTGAGCACACACTGCTGTGCAAAAAAGATGCTTGCCGAGAAAAAATGCAATCTGCTTTAAAGCTGTGACATGCGTCCCCAGACAGAAGGGAAAAGGAGGAAATGAAGCGGCAGTCTTCACACCTAACAGCTCCAACACAACCACAGGTCGAGCTCACAGGATTCTCCCACTTTGTTGTTTGCTCTGAAGCTCAGAGTAGAGTGTGTCCATAATGACTCGAGGCGAGGCTTGTTACACTTGGAGGAAATGACAGATGGAAGAGGAGCCTGTGATGAGGCCTCCAGCTTCACTGGGATGATGTCTTTTTAAAGTAACACAAATCTACAGCTGCCACATCTCAAGTCCAAAAACAGACTGGCAGAGTATGATGAGAGTTAGCAGATGCTACTGTTATAGTCAAAGTAAACCATCACACCTTCAGTGAAACTGGGCTAATTTCTGTATCTTAAAGATGTTCCCAAGGGATCTACCCTGGGTCCTGTCCTGTTCATCACATATAATGATGACACTGTACCACACTAATGAAAATCTCTCCTCTGCTGATGGCACAGTTGGGGCTGGGTGAAAAACGATAACCATTATTATCTCGGTATAATTTTCCTCCAGACGGATAAAATACATGTTCAATAAAGCCTTGATATAATTTAACCACCCATGCGCCCGCAGATGGAGGAGGTACTGCACCTTAAATGCCATTTGCCACCCACCATTAACCAGACGAAGAAAAGGAAGGAGTAGTCGTAGAAGAAGAGGAAAAAGACGAGACTAGCCACAAAGCTAATGTGCACATTAAGATGCAACATTCAACACCCTCATTAAGTTACTTTTAGAATGGCTGTGTTGACCACGGATGGCATCGCAGGGCTACGCCACAACTGAATTCACCACATCACGTGAGCCAATCCTTTCAAGATTTCGTGGTGTGGTTTTGGGATTGCTGAGACCTGAAATGCCTGATATCATGGTGGCTTTCTACAAAAGAACTGCAATGCACATTGTGATATTTTTAAGTGTTTGCATAAGTGCAAACTGCAAAAATAATTACGATGCTGTCTCGGATTCAGAGCCTATCAATATGAGCATTCAGTGTTTCCCACAGCATTAGAATGTATCTGTGATAGTAGGGTGTGGACAGGAGGGGGCAAGCAACAACCGATTGCCAACGACCAGCTGTTGCTGCCTCTCGAAGCAGCTCTGAAGGACCGTCTGCATGAGCTACTCTCCTCCCGCTCTCTGTCTGTCTCTCTGCCCAGTTAGCATGAGCTAACACAGCAGCAGCAGCAGATAACATCCTACACTGAGCCGTAAATAGTCCCAGCAACCTCACATCGGCACCGAAAGTGGGTCGACTCTGTCAATAAAATGGCTAATAAATGTTGGGTATTAGCCTTGTGATGCTGACAGTTAGCCCTGTCACTGTGCGTGTGTGACTCTGTTCCAGGTGCAGCAGTAGTCTCATGATAAACAGAGAAAGGGAGTGGGCTGAGCGAACTAATGTGCTGCACGCAGCTCTACAATGAAATCAGATTTTACCTTAAATAGTAACTGGACAGAATTGCAAGGTTACCAAGATTTCATGGGGATTGGCAGTCGCAATGTCTCAACATACTGGACAGACTGGTTAGCTATAGTAGCTATTTAGTCGACTCATCTATGCTAATGGCAATTTAAAAAGTTAACGTGACTTACTTGTGGCTATTTCATTAGAATGATGGCATAACATGACTAAACTTCAAAACATCCTCTCATCAGTGAACATGATTTCTGTCTGAATCAGATTTGCACGTGACTTGTGCTCAAGTACGTTCATGTACGAAAACTACACAGTGGTGGGATTTGTCAGTCTTGACTTGGGACTTGAGTGCAAAGACCTGAGACTTAAATAACAATGACTTGGTCCCAACTCTGCTGGCTGGAAGTTCAACTTGACCCTTAGGTTCTTGGTTAAAGTATTAACCAATAATCTCTGGGTGAAGTTGAACTTCTTGAGAGGAAACAAGGCTTGTTTGCCTTGATTCTGCTGAATACATACAGTACAGGCCAAAAGTTTGGACACACCTTCTCATTCAATGCGTTTTCTTTATTTTCATGACTATTTACATTGTAGATTCTCACTGAAGGCATCAAAACATTCAAGGCATTCTCTCCATGAGCTTCAAGAGGTAGTCACCTGAAATGGTTTTCCAACAGTCTTGAAGCAGTTCCCAGAGGTGTTTAGCACTTGTTGGCCCCTTTGCCTTCACTCTGCGGTCCAGCTCACCCCAAACCATCTCGATTGGGTTCAGGTCCGGTGACTGTGGAGGCCAGGTCATCTGCCGCAGCACTCCATCACTCTCCTTCTTGGTCAAATAGCCCTTACACAACCTGGAGGTGTGTTTGGGGTCATTGTCCTGTTGAAAAATAAATGATCGTCCAACTAAACTCAAACCGGATGGGATGGCATGTCGCTGCAGGATGCTGTGGTAGCCATGCTGGTTCAGTGTGCCTTCAATTTTGAATAAATCCCCAACAGTGTCACCAGCAAAACACCCCCACACCATCACACCTCCTCCTCCATGCTTCACAGTGGGAACCAGGCATGTGGAGTCCATCCGTTCACCTTTTCTGCATCTCACAAAGACACGGCGGTTGGAACCAGAGATCTCAAATTTGGACTCATCAGACCAAAGCACAGATTTCCACTGGTCTAATGTCCATTCCTTGTGTTTCTTGGCCCAAACAAATCTCTTCTGCTTGTTGCCTCTCCTTAGCAGTGGTTTCCTAGCAGCTATTTGACCATGAAGGCCTGATTCCAGGTGCAGTCTCCTCTTAACAGTTGTTCTAGAGATGGGTCTGCTGCAGAACTCTGTGTGGCATTCATCTGGTCTCTGATCTGAGCTGCTGTTAACTTGCGATTTCTGAGGCTGGTGACTCGGATGAACTTATCCTCAGAAGCAGAGGTGACTCTTGGTCTTCCTTTCCTGGGTCGGTCCTCATGTGCGCCAGTTTCGTTGTAGCGCTTGATGGTTTTTGCGACTCCACTTGGGGACACATTTAAAGTTTTTGCAATTTTCCGGACTGACTCACCTTCATTTCTTAAAGTAATGATGGCCACTCGTTTTTCTTTAGTTAGCTGATTGGTTCTTGCCATAATATGAATTTTAACAGTTGTCCAATAGGGCTGTGGGCTGTGTATTAACCTGACTTCTGCACAACACAACTGATGGTCCCAACCCCATTGATAAAGCAAGAAATTCCACTAATTAACCCTGATAAGGCACACCTGTGAAGTGGAAACCATTTCAGGTGACTACCTCTTGAAGCTCATGGAGAGAATGCCAAGAGTGTGCAAAGCAGTAATCAGAGCAAAGGGTGGCTATTTTGAAGAAACTAGAATATAAAACATGTTTTCAGTTATTTCTCCTTTTTTTTGTTAAGTACATAACTCCACATGTGTTCATTCATAGTTTTGATGCCTTTAGTGAGAATCTACAATGTAAATAGTCATGAAAATAAAGAAAACGCATTGAATGAGAAGGTGTGTCCAAACTTTTGGCCTGTACTGTATCTATTAGTAATTTTTGGAAACCTGTATTTAACTTTTTCCAACTGAGACAGTCACAGGTCATCATTTGTCCTTTTGATGGGTTGCCAAGCTTCAAGAGAGCAGGCTTTATCTGTCTAGCCTGTCAGAGAGCAGACAACATAGGATTAGGGTAGTGCAGGAAAAGAGGAGAAAGACGTGCTGCAGATAGCACAGCTCTTTGTTGAGACCATGTTGGAAAATCTCATCTCTGTTTGTGTTTGTTAACACAAATGAACTCAAACCAGTGTTCAAATTACTTAGGAAATGGGATGAACTCATTCTTTCAAGTCTTACTTCATCTATTTTTCATATGTGAGAAAATATCTTAGAAACGGACACATACCTCTAACAGGCTCTTGCAATGCCAGCAGGTGTCGGCACACTAACAGCATGTGTGTGAGGTGTTAATTGGCCCATCACATCTGCTGGCTGTAATTATGCAGTTGTGTAGTGAAGTGTTTCTGACAGGCCGAACACATTGAGATGATCACAAGACACGTGAAGCGATTAGGGCTGAAGTCTTTGCTGCAGTCAAATGATCAGCGTGATGTTGATTTTGGAGCTATTCATCTTTATGTGTGTACTCTTCTATACCTATGTTTGTGGGGACCACTTTGACTTTTAGGCCTTTGGTTTAAAGATATTTTTAGAGGAAATTTAGTCTGGTCCTCACTTCTTTGAAAGGGCTGATGATGAAAGTTTTAGATTACAAACACTAGAATAGGGTTTAAGAAAAGGTTAGGGGCAAGCAAATGGATTATGTTACATGTATGTGTATACTCATGCAAGGCTATGTGTGCATGTGGGGAACATGAGGTGTTTGGTCTATCGCAGGCTTGTGTCTAATTCATATACCCACCTGACAAATAATTACTGCAAGTAATGTAGATATGGCATGCTCTGTGTGTGTGTGTGTGTGTGTGTGTGTGTGTGTGTGTGTGTGTGTGTGTGTGTCCTGCCATCTGTTGAGATGTGCTGTATCAGCAGTTTGAGTGCAGCATGTGGTCTACACATACACACCTGTATGATAGAAGAGCTGTCACGTTGGATATTCAGTGATGTGTGTTCAGGGAATTTCTTCATCTCACGCACGCAAGCACGCATGCACGCACGCACGCACGCACACACGCACGCACGCACTAGCACTATTTACCTTTTTCTCAATATTCCAGGAAGTATGATAGCAATCTGCACTTTGTCTGAACTCTAAAAGCTTTGATAGATGTGTCGAATTTCTTTAATCAAAGAAATGTCCTCGTAGAAACTGCTAAAATTCAAAAAAGCTGACAGAGATTCATTTAAGCTTAAGATTCCTTTTAATGGGGAACTTCACTCTCCATACAGTATATTTTGCTTTATGCTCCTCTGCAGACATTTTTTAAAGGATCTGACCTGGTGTGCAATGGCTAATGCTTTTTTCACAAAGTCTCATCTTTATGCCGCCTTTGCATCTTTACACAGAACCAAACAGCGGCGGCACATGTTGCTCCAGTGTGTCATTTTAGACAGTATGCAGGCATCCTGGAAGCAAGAGAGGCTCCTGGGCCTCATTGTTTCCTATTTTGCAGACATTTTTAGCTGCTGTTCTTATTATTTGAGTTAGCTGCTAACTGCTGCTAACTGCTTTTTATATCACCCGGTGGTGGGTCGCATGCATGACACCTTGTCAAAACGTCACAGCCATCCCGCCCATGGTCCTGTCGTGTTGTCTGTCTGCCGAATGTGTTTTGCTGTCCTGTTCATGGTATCTTTCCTGTCCTGTTACTACCTCCCCTGTTGGCTTAAAGTCAACACAACTTTGGACTCCACTCTGCGATCGTACCTTTTTGCAAAGAACAATGAGGTGGAGTAATGGCACATAATTCCCGCCTTGAACAGGCAGTGTAAATGGAACTTAAGAGTGTTTTCACATCTAACCAGTCAAAATGCAGTCCATTTGCCCAGTTTGTACAGTTCACTCTGGCTGGTGTAAAAGCTGTCCATTGAATCCTGGTGCCGGGCAACAACCGAACAAAGACTGCTGTCGCTCTGTATAACTTCATGGTTTCTCCTTTTCATTCTTTTGTAAAAAGAACAGAAACTGGACCAGAACTAAAATGCTGAAACAATAAACCAAACTACAGGCATCAAAACACCCTAAAAAAATCCCTTGCTTACATTAGTAATTAACTACAATTAGGTAACTACAAGTGAACTAATTAAACGCTGCCTCTATTTCCCTGTTTTAGGCACCAAACTCTCAATTCATAGTCATCATATCAACATATGTCAAGAAAACTATGGACCAGGTTAAAAAAAAAAAAAAAAAAAATCACACATTTCACAGAAATCTGGCCACTGAATGTAATCTCCTAAGACATTTGGAACTTTTGAGCTGACAGTGACATATGAGAAAAGGTCAGGTTGGAGTGATAGTTATCTGTAAAAGGACATACTGTACTGAGAGAGAGAGAACAATAAGCGACTGATAAGAAAGGAAGTCATGAACAAGGAAGACACAAAAGAACAACCCTTAACAGGGGAGGACATAAAGACGACACTCAGAGCCTGCAGCACACTGTGAGTCCCGCTGAGACTAAAGCAGCCTTCACTTTGTGCGGGCTCATTTACAATGACTGTCGCTCACTTTACTGCTGTTCACCGGCTAATGAACTATGCATCATGAGCATGGATTTACATCTGAGCCACATACGAGCCACTCCAAGGCATCGGATGCACCTGTCAAATGTGTGAGGGCAAAAGAAAAGAAGGATTGGAGCTGAAGAAGTTGCAGTGAATGCCTGTAATAAAGACAAGCAGGAGACAGGGAAGGGTAATGGTCAAAAAGTGAATGAAGCAAGACAACTCCACTGAGTTGCTACGGGTCGACAAACTTTAACTCACTACATACTTCTTTTTTGAGTTTTCTACACAAATGTGGCTGCTGCAGCAAAGTTTCACCCTCTGAGAAACTAGTTTCTCTCTCCTGCAGGCACTTTGGACCCCTGCTGAGGAACATGTTTCCATTATGCAGAAACTGACTAACGGCAACATTTCTGTGCGAGCATGTGCATGTGTGTGTGTCTCAAGTGGGCTTTTGCGTGCCTCTCGTCACCATCAAAGCAGCAGCCTGTCAGGTACCAGCACAGTGACTGAGTGCTGCTGCTCAGTTTCATTACTTTCTCTGGGTGAAGCTGCTTTTATGACCAAAGCCTCTGTCTGAATCGGTCACAGTTTTACTTGAGCGAGAATGGATATCCAAGAAGTTCTTTTCTTTCCCCTATAACTGGGGAGATACAAAGCACTCCCTTTGAGCTGTCAGCCATTTAAATGAATAGTTCAACATCATGGGAAATATGCTCATTTGCTTCTCTCCAAGATGAAAAGAGAAGATCAATATCAAACTCTCATCTAGTCAGACTCTGTCCAAAATACACCTACTAACACCTCTAAAGCTCACTGATTAACATGCTGTATCTTGATAGTTTAATCCGTGCATAAACAGCAATGTAAAAACATCAATTTGTGGCTTTAGAGGGAGCTGTGTGCTGAACTATTTCTTGTTGAACAGTCAGAGCAGTAACTCTGCATAGCTTCCCAAGATGTTGTCATCACAGTGAGGTTGCCTGGTTTGGTACCATCGTGCCTGAATGAAGGCTCATCTGGTGACCTCAGATATAGCTGGAAATGCTGAACAGATTATACTCTTGTTCTTCAACAAACAGCTTCAGCACTCCCTCACAGATCATCAATAAACAGGATACAACACAGCATCAGTACACTTTAGAGGTCTAAGCTAATTTAACAACGTCCTGACGACAGCTTTGAACTTAAAAGGTATTGTTCAGATTTTTTTTTAATTGGTGTTGTATCAGGTACTCATCCATAGTAAATGTTTTACCTACAGAAGATGGCGGTCAGCATGCACCCAATTTGGAGAAGCAGGGTAGAGTCTGGGCACAGAACACAGAACACAGAACAGAACAGAAGCTAGGCAATGTACTAAATACTGTAGCTAAATGTCAAAGTGTATGCTATTTTGAGAGAATTTTCACTGCTTTACCTTTCTGTCAGACAGCGATTTCTGAGGGTGAACGGAAGCAATTACATCACTTTGCTCAAAGCCAGAGAAAAACAGTGATGTAACGTTGTTTAACACAGGACATCAGCTTTTTTTATTTGTCAATGGACAAAGGTAGGCAAAGGTAAAGCGCTCAATTTACACACTTAATTTATACACTTAAACTGTTACAGATTTTTTTAAGGAGGGACTTTTGTTAGATAGCTTAAATACATTTTATTGCTGACCCTATCAACAGCAGTGCATTGCTTAGCTTCCGTGGCAGTACTCCTGGCTGCTTCTTCAAACTGGGAATGTGCTGACTGCTATCTACTGGAGGTAATACACTGACTATGCCTCAGTACCTCATACAACTCCCCTTCAAAAAATCTGAACTATCTCTTAAACACACAGAAATGACACTTAAAAAGATCTTCTTGATATATATTGATTGATTGATTGTTTATCATTTTTAGTGGCATCGTACAGTGATGATACAATCTTATTATGTGATTGTTCTGCAAAAATCTGTAGTCCAAATTAATAACTCAAAGTACATTGTAGTTAAAAACGGCAAGAATTGCATACCATATTCGACTACATATTCAACAATTTGAGGTTTGTGGGATTTCCGTGTAGCACTTGACGACTACATGTCTGTCACAACGACAGACACCAGAGCGAGCAGGTACGTGTAAGTGTTTGCAAATTTGTGTTTACTCATGTTTTACCCGCAATATGAGCAGCACATAACCTCAGAATGTAATAACTTTGTTATTGTAAAACTCATAAGACACACAGTCATAGAAACAGACATACAATGATGTGACAGAGCTGACAGGAGAGATAGTGGAAAGTAGCAATGAGCAAACAGCTGTGTGAGCATTAAACTTAACCACCTGACACACACAGTACACACACACACACACACACACACACACACACGGCAGCCGAGTGTATATGGATAAGATCTAGAGCTAAACTCATTTCCCACAGTCCACTCAATAATGTTGGTCTGAGGGTTACAGTCGCCACAGGAAATCAATGTGATGGCCCACACCACAGTGTGTGACCGTGTGTGTGTTTCCTCTTTATTCACTTGTCTTCTGCGCCACTGTGAGTTTGTGTCAGAAGCTATGAGATGAACGCCCCTGAGGGAACATACATTACAAACAATAAGAGAGATGATTTTTTTTTTTTTTTTTTGCAAAATAACACTGTTTACTAAGTATGACAATGTCGACATGTTGTTAATAGGACTACTTTGAACCTGTATCTGTGTCTGTAACACCGTTTATCATAAACATTAAGTACTAAAAGCTGCCATCTGTCATCTGGTTAGATCTGTCCTGTCAATCTTTGCAATAGAAATTTTAAAATTCACGTTTAATTTTAACGTTCAAGAATCTGTGCTGTTGGTCTTTGGGTTTCCTCTTTTTAATGACAAATACAGACTACTGCTACCTGCCGGTATGGAGAGTTATTTCAGAAGAAGAGTTATTGCAGAACAGACGTCCTCGCTGACTATTGGCTGTAGTATTTGCAGTGTGTTCAAGTGCAACTTTATGGCTGACATGCAGGCAACGTGAGGTGGGGCTACAGTCAGCCTTCGTTACCACTAGTTCTTTGATGTTGGTTTGGTGTGTTGTGGCCTTAAAAGTTTTGAAAACTTAATATCACAATTCTCTTTTACTCCATGTTTGTGTCGTTGTAGTTTAGTCTAGTTTAATGTTGTATTCTCTATATGTCACTAAGCCTTTGTTCAACATGCACCATGCTATTTTCACTAAACCATAGCGTAAACATCATTATCATCAACAAGCACCTGAAACACAAAGCAGCCTAGGCAGACCAATCGATAATTTCCTCATAGCCCTGATGTTAATTGCATTTATCAAGAGGTGCATGTTAAGTAAAGGGACAACACCAAGGTACAACATGTCCATGAGGCGCTAACGCAACATGGGGAAGGGAAGTCAACAACCAACTTAAAAATTCAGCTCTACTTATCTATTTGGGACCTACCCACCAACAGGACATAAGGTAAACCATTTAGCCTGTTAAGATTTGAGGGGTATACATCAGCCTACAGTTATACACATTAAATGGACAGTTCTGATTTTTTTTATGTGGGGTGTATGAGGTATTTATCCATAGTCAGTGTATTACCTACAGTAGGTATCTGTCAGTGTGCTCCCAATTTGGAGAAGTGTCAGGAGTGCCAAAACAGAAACTAAGCAATGTACTGCTGTGGATGGGGGTCAGCAGTAAAATATATTTTATCCACCTTAGAAAAGTCCCACTTAAGAAATCTATAACATATCAACTGCACGCCATATTGAGAGTATTTTCCTTTCCTATTTTCGCTTTTACCCGTCCCTCAGACAGCCTGTTCTGATTTGGAAGCCGGTAACAGCTTAACTTCCATGTCAATGCTCTCTACAAAGCTACCAGACTCTCTATTGACAAAAACAACAATTTTGGCTCACTTAAACACAGGAGGTACTGGTCTACCTCTGCCTCAATCAGTTAGTTAGTTTGTATTATTGTGTGACTTTGGTGAATCTGAACTTATCACTTCAAACACCAAAGTCTCACAATAACACAAACAAGCTAACAGGCCGACATTCATTCTATTTATATCTATATATTTTTATGTCTGTCTGTCTGTCTGTCTAGCTATACAATGCAATTATCCCTCAAATATGGTTATCAAACCAAGATTAACAATAAACTTTATTTTCAAAATTGACATCAGTGCACTTAAACAGTAAACTTTACTGGGAAATTAATTAATAAAACATCTTTTTCTGGATTGTGTTCTGTAAAAAAACAACATATACACCGATACTGATATATCTGCAACAGGCCAATATCGGCAGATAAAATCGGCTTACCGGTACATCAGTCAGGCTTTATTAAAATCCTGAAGCAAAAAAAAAAAAAAAAGTCTATGGGAAAACCTGTATTTTGACACATCTTATGACAAGGTCTGAAAATAGCTAGTAGCATGATAGGTGGATCAAGAATTACTATACTTTGAACTGAATATGATATCTGGTGGTAAAAAAGAGGATTCCATTCTCTCCCAACACTTCAGGTCACCATTTTTCTGTGCGAGCCATAAATCAATTTTGTCCTGATTACAGCTCCACACGAGCTGTCAGCTCCATCCACTCCAATCCAAAAACTGTTGCTATGCAGGAGTCACTTCACAACCTCTTTCTCTTTCAAAAACACTGCTGAGACAAATACACACAACAGGAGGCGGTGACAAGGAGCAGAGCAGAAGAAATCTGTCCGTGTATGTGTGTGTGTGGCAGCTACCCCTGTTATTACAGGGAGGGGGAAGAAAATTGCTGCTTCAAAGTGATAAGTACAGCTCTGTCTCTGCTTGCCTGTCCTGCTGGAGAAGCCACTTCTGGCTCTGACTGACAGAAGAGAGAGGGGAGGAGAGGAGGACAGGTCAGCTGAGGGAACAGAAGAGGAAAATAAGAAGAAATCACGACATATGGTTGCATAATAAACGTCAAATCACGTCTTACAACCTGGACTTGCATCACAAGCACGTCATATGTACGCAGATAGAGGAAATCTAATTTTTAAAAAAAGGAACACATACACACTCGCACACACTGCAGTTCTGGATTGCATACCTGCAGTGTTACATGTGATTCCAATTTAAACACACACACAGTGAGACAGAGCATCCTGTTTATCCATCAAAAGACAAATCCAGTTAGCTGACCTTCATGTTGGAGCAACTCCTGCTGAGCATCTAAGACCTGCAAAGAGGAGGAGGAAGAGAGGAGAGGATGGCGAGGATGGAACGGCAGAGAATGAAAAAGAACAAAACTAATCAAGACGCCAGAGTGAAAGGGGGAGTGGAGAGGAGAAAAAAAAAACGCAGGCCACCAGAGATGAAAAACATCTCAACTAATAAAAAAGGATGGGGTGAAAATAAGCGCGTACCTCTTGGAGCGCCGCAGCATGCTTCTCTCAGGCAGTGAGAAATTGGAGAGCACCGTCCAAAAGGAGTCAGACATGCTAACGTTAATGCAGACGTGCGACCATCGCTCTGACACTCGGCAGAGGACGTGGTTAGCAAACAGACGCCGGCTTCCACCTGTCACACCGGCGACAGCAAGTGTGTGTGAGAGCTGCTGGTGTGTCTACCCTCTCCTCCCTCCCTCCCTCATTCCCTCCCTCTCTTTCCTCTGATCCTCTCTCTCTCCGCTCAGCAGAGCCCCCTCCCTCCCCCCTCCCTCTCTCTCTGATGCTCTTTTCTTCCTCTCACCCCTCTGTTTCTGAGTGGAGCTCTTATTGACCTCAATATACGACAGAGCAGGAACTAACTGGTTATCAGTTTACTGATGTTTATCGACAGATGTTTGATTCCACCAATGAATTGAATCAGTGATATCTATCTGCTGATAACCTGCCTATAAACACAGCTGACTGATGTCTCCTTATGTATAAATAAATGCTCTTCATGGTTGTGATTTAGCCTTTTTCCCACAGCAGGCACTGTTTTAGGAACCTAGGAAACTTTTTAGGAACTTTACCCGCATTCAGACTGGAGGAAGCAGGGTCTTTTCTCTGACATGAGACTGGGTGATATGATGATATACACACCATGAGACAATATACCTTTTTTTTTTTAACCATCAGATATATTGCCATGCTGTTTATGCTGTGGTATCAATCCCTTTAATAACTGAGTGTATTAGAACATTGCTGGCAATGTGATTTTACGTCAGTGTTATTTGTCTGTTATTTAATTCAATTTTTCAACTTTCTTTTTGGTTATTTTTCTACTATGTTCACTATATATCCATGTACTGTATGTACCACTATTGCAATATAAGACATACACTTTTGAATACTGTCTCCATATTGCCCAACAATAAAGACATAACTCCTGGGCCCCAACTTTTAGTACCATTTTTCCACACACATGTGCTTGCTTGGCTTGACTTGGTTTGACTTGGCACATCAGCCCAGTGCATCTCCACTCCTTGAAGGTGTGTCTTTAACTGATGATGGCTTGCCTTAAGTGATGAAGCACAAATGTCCCCTGTTATTTCACTGATCCATTTTTCCTCAAAAACAAAAGCAAATACAAAGGGGGGGGGGGGGATCACATTGTTTTTCTTGTTTCCTATTCTTTTTTTTATCTTAATTGGGTCTTGACACTCAAGTTACAAGCCATTATTGCAATGTTTATTGATGATAAAAACAAAGTTATCTATTTTGACCGCCTGACTTATCCTTAATGAGAAACATTTGATATCCAGCAATTGAGAGAGCTAATGAGTGAACAACAAAGAAAACAAACTAATGTGTTTTGATTCAGTGCTGTTACTTGGTAAAGTGGAAGTAAATAAAACACTCAGCCACATCACTTGAGTTTTGAGCTCCTTTTGTCTCCTTTGTGTCCTTTCATTAAAACATGAGTTGCACTAAAACAAATTGCTAGGAAGCCTAGCCTTCAACAGTCTTCAACAATCCTCATGGTTCTCCAGAAAGACTCTGCAAAGGGACTATTTGTTTTTCATTTAGTTCCTGGGGTTCCTCAGTACCATGACTTATTTGGATGAAAAGAGCTATTACTGAGTAAAGTAAGTTATGGCTACAACTACTAAAACAGGTTGCAAAACAAACAGAATTGTCCTTTAAAGGAGCCCGAAGACTCCAATAAATGGCTGTTTTCTAGTGTCATCAGCTCATTAGTGCTGTGCCCTTTCAGCTGTGCAGGCTTCCACTGAACGCCATCACTGGCTGACAAAAACAAAAGGTCGGGAAAGTAAGTAATGCAGGCAAAAAGAAGACAACACACACACACACACACACACATACTAACAGGTGTGTTATGAGGTGACACAGCGTCTCTTACCTCCAGAGGAAGGGGTTTCCTCGCTGGTGAACAGGGGCTGACAGAGGGCCCTCAGAGGAACAGAGGGAGGGAGAGGAGGACGAGGACAAGGGGGAGAGGGTGACGACGGGGGGCTGAATGACGGAGGGATGAAAGGAAGTGGGGGACAGCAGGTGCTGGAGGAGGCTGCTGTTGCCGTGGCAACGCAGCTGAGCCGGCGACCAGATTCTGCCAACAGAGGAGGGAGGAGAGGAGTGGAAGAAAGGATGAAGAGAGGAGGAAGAGAGCAGGGCAAAGATAGAGGGATATGTGATGAGGACTGCTCAATGCCACATACGTGTGTGTGTGTGTGTGTGTGTGTGTGTGTGTGCGCGCATGCGCGTGTGTGTGTGTGTTGTGACATTAACATCAACGCTTAACTGTATTTAAAAAGCTGTTAAGAACTCTGAGTGGAAGAATTAATCTGTTCTTTAACCTTCATCTGACTAACGTGACTTTAATAGTTTTGACTACAATGATTGGGATTGTTCAACCTAAAATAATCAATACCTGTCAAAAGGTACCAGAGACCAAAGTAATGCCTTAAAGGGAGCTTTATAACTTCTGCTAAACAGCAGCCACTGTGACCCAAAGTGGAAATTATACTAAAACTATATACAAGGACAAAAGGGTCATGAAGTCAGTTATTTCAATTGCACAAAGATATCACTGTAAAATCTGTTAATATTAGCCACCAAAAAGTAATGGTCATACCAGACCAACTGAGGCTTTAAAAGCAAATTCCTGAATGTATTGAGCACAGGGTCTCATTTCATCAGTTTCACTGTATTAATTTCTTAAAAAAAAGTTGAATACACTCACTTCTAAAAAACACCAAACCAAATCAGTTGGTTTAGAACGGTGTAGAAAAGTCAGCAAATCCTGATATTCCAGGACTGGTCTGTAGCTTGTAGGTGTCTTGCCTAGGTGTCAAGCCATTCTCCATCTCCTCCACCTCTCCATGACAAAGTAAGCTATGTCACTTTAGAAATGTTGATAAGATACGTATGAAACGTGCAAATGTAAGGTATTTGTGCTTGCAAAAACATACAATGCAAACAATTTCGTCAGGCAACTGGGCTGCGTATTTGTTTTTCATTACACAAAATAAGTCCTGCCATGCTTTAGCACTGTACTATTGCCTCAAGACACTGGTTGGTCAGATAAGAAGTTCAGCTCTTGGCTTGATTGATTTTAAATGTTTCAGTCATGTCTGACATGATTTAGAATTTCTGGGAGAGGCTTTACTAGACAGTGATGGACAGTACTGACTTCATACTGTTTGAGCACAACACCCCAGAGCTGGGTATTTGAGGCAGCACTAGTGCCAGGCTCTACCCACTGATCCGTAGTGTCTCTGCCTGCCTGCAGATGTCCCCTCACAGCAGGTAGGAAGCCTCGTGCACAAACTTATCACAGAAACAGCCGGCCAGAAAGTTCTGGATCAACTTCACAGAGCTCAATCAGGACTCCACCAGATGTTTTCAAGTACTCAGTCACATTATAACTTATGTTTAATAATGCTATGCTTTACCTGTCATACAAAGCTGCATATGAATAAAACTTTTACATTTACTTCTACACAGTCAAGAAACATCTTCCTGTGGCTCTACAGAGTTCAGAAGGCAGTTGGCACAAATCTGCAGGGCAGGAGGACCGTATGGTGGTGGACCCATGTCCCTTCCCCCCCGCTGGGTGGGACAGAATGGGTGAGACCACCTGCTGAGAAGTCAAGGGCTACACACATTGAAGTATATGCACTGTTCCCCCTGCATAATGTAGGGCCATCTGTGGTGCACCACCACAGTTTCAGCGTGGCCGTTGCAAAATACTAAATTAAAGACAATTTCATAATGAAATGCTGGATGATAACTCAGGCCATCTGTCACATGAGTGGCGGCTATCACAGGTATTGGTGGAGAGCACTCTGACCAGGTCAAAAGGTTGAGTGTTTCAGAGATGAGCTCATGTAACAACGTCAAATCAGGATCCAGAACCCAGACCGCATAATTTATATAAATGCAGCCAACTCCTGAGGCTTGCTGCATAGAAGGGATTCTTTTTCTTTAGGGTTTATCAAAACACTTAATTTACTTCATACTCAGAGATCTGATTTAAATATAACTACTGTGTTTGTAAGGGACCTTTATTTCTAGCAGACCAACTTAAGACTGTACTCTAAATGGAATTGAAATGACCACATATCTTGTGCAATCCTCCTTTTGAGGATTGGTTCATTTAATTATAAACTGTACTCAATACACTTTTATTTGACTATCTAAATTTGGTTAAATATCATTATTTGAATATTTGAATTAAAATTATCAATGTACTAATGTCCCCACAGATGACCCTCACAGCTCGGGGGAGCACTGACATGCATAAACGTGTTTGAAAGGGAGAGAGCCTCGTCACTGGACACTGTTGAGCTGATGAAGAACTTCCTTCCCTGCTGGTATCTCACTCTGATACCTTCTCATGTTTCTGACTCCTTGTGTATTTCCGTTCTATCGTCTCAGTATGTATGTACACTATGCATGTACTGTATTACGAATGTATGTATGTAATGTAAGCCACACTTGTCCCCCACCATTCACAGCCGTATATCTAGCAATAGTGACGCAGCTACAGAAACAATGTTGAGCATGAGTTGAGTATTTATTTCTGGGGTGGGTTTTCTTTCTCCCTTTCTTTCCACACAAATCTGTCATTTCTACTTTTTTAATGGTACGTATTAGAGTTTATAGACAGGAAATTTAAATTCACAGCTACTAACAAAAACATACAGATCCTGACAGGAGAGAGTGCAGACACAGAATATGTTTACATCCAAATGTTTTCCAATTTCACTCGGCTATTGCTTTGTTAATATTTTGAGGATGATGCAGTATGATTAGAACAACAAACGGTGCCAAAACATTTAAACCAAATAAATTGTAGTTAATAAGTTATGTTAATTCATGTTTACTACTAAAGGAACTGTAATAACTTTGGGGATATTCTGCCTTTCTTTCTGGCATGCCACCCTTGCAGGCAGTGTTGGAGAGTAGCTAACATAGTTTCTCCAGCACTGCTTGCACAGCATATGGACGTTAGTGACATTAGGAGATCACATGATCAGACGAAAATCCATCTTGTCAGGCTTCCAATAGTGCATTTGTGTTCAAAGCACAATGGTTTGGACCAATTAGCATCCTATGAGGAGTTACTGGGAGCTACAAGTGTGGTTTAGGTGTGTGTGTGTGTGTGTGTATGGCATCACAAAGAGGGGACTGATCGCTAAAAACAACAATAGCATGTCCTCTGGAGAGTATTTATTCACTGAAAGAAGATAGAAAAACAGCATTGAAGGGTTTCCTACATGGAAAAGATGTTTTCGCTCTTCAGTGATGGCGACAGTGATCGATGATTCATCCGATCCCCTGCCAAGTATTTTTTTGGAAGTGCCTGCCCTTTTGCTTTTCCAAACTGTTTCCAATGACGGTTTATCAGATGGTTCTGTGTAACAAACTATCTGGCGGTCAGATTACCAACCATCAGTTCAAAATTTCAGTTTCTCCAATACTTTTTGACCCATTATGCGCAAAGCTAGCTGTAATTTGTGTTTTATGCTAATTATTATCTTAATATCTTAATATTACTTATTATCAAATAAGACGGTACACGTGGTAAAGATTCTGTCTAAACATCGCCATGTTTGAATTGTGGGCATGTTAGTTTGCTGGTGTTAGCATTTAGCTCAAAGCACACTTTGTGCATTAGTGAAGCCTTCCAGCGTTGCTAGCATGATTGCAGACTCTTTGTCTTTGTTTGGTAATATATTTTGAATGTAAAAATATTTGGATGTAAACGGTACTGTAGCTACAAATGAAAATTGTCTTGATATAAGTCCTGTCTGCATTATCTCTCTCTGTCACACACACACTCTTACTGGAGGTGAAGGTGTGGGGCTCCTGCTCTCTCCTTTCTCCTCTTCATCTCGTGTCCCGGGACAAAAGGCTCAACTGTAATCTTTAATAATCCACCGGACTGCATCAGCTCATCTGTCTGTCAAACACATACTGTACAGTCCATCCTCCAGCTCCACACTCCACCAAAAAGTGTCCCACGGTTACTCCTCCATGAGTCAAACCACTGACTTTTATATATAAAGGAATGACCTGTGTGAGTGTGTGAGTGTGTAACGTCAGCACCTGCTCTTATCTCCACACAGAGACACACACAGTTATGTGAGGTATCTGGGGTAGAGTGTTCCTTCACCAGCAAGCACGGGCTTGCTGAGTCACAAACTAACAGACTGCCTCAAAACACACACACACGCGCACACAGTCTGTGAAGCAATGTGCAGACCACACACACACATATTTATCTGAGCTCAATAAGCAAACTCAATCTATAATAATTCCACAGCAACTCATTTTGTCTGCCTCTGAATAATCCAAAGTAAGAAGAACACCCTGGGTTTGTCCTCTTGTATGAAAAATTATCCAGAAGTCATGAAGTTCTGCGTAGTTCCATCATGTCCGATCATAGAGAGGACCCTGATCCTTCAGGTCCAGACTAGTTGGTGGTGGCGGACCATCAGCTCCTGCCACTGATCCATCAGACAAAAAGGCTTGGAGGGACGCTCCCGGCTGCACGTCCCCAGGAGCAGAGTGCCTCCCCTGGGTACAGCCTGCCCAGATAATCCCCCTCAGTTCCTGGAAGCCTCAGCTTGCCTGATAGCTGTGATCAGACTGTCAGCTGTGAGACCAGAGGACTGACTGAGTCCTCAACAACCAGCCGTGAGAGGGACGGAGAGACAGAGGGAGGGAGGGAGGAGGGTGTGAGAGAGAGGGAGGTGGGAATATGAAGACAGGAGTGAAGCCTGAGATGTCTCAAGTGTTCATACTCTTCATTTAGAGTTTTTATTGCATAAAAAAATGGATTTGTTAAACTACTCACTCACGTAGAAGCAGAAATTGTTATTTCATTGTTACATGACTTGTTTGAAGGATCCTTTTTAACCCCTTCCCTTAAAATCCTACCTATGCAGGCCTTGCTTAACTGGATTTTTTTGCACTTTATCATGAACTTTTAGAAATTGGCTTATTTTTTGAATGACATGGAACAAGCTTAATTTCTGATGAGTTTTGTTTGACTTCAAAAGTTTTTTCCTTAATTTAGCTTTAAAATGACTTTTTAAAAAAAAAACAAAAAAAAAACAAGCATTTACCTTTAAAATGACTTTTTATTGGCTTTGTAAGATTTTTTTATTAAGAAAAATTAAGATTAAGAAAAACTTTAGGGTTAAGTTTTAGTTTGGGGTTTTAAAGATACTTTTTTGTCTTTTATTTTAATGACTGAATTTTGATGACTTTCTAAAACTTTTTTTTTTTTTTTTTTTTTTACATTTTTAATTGACTTTTAATACTTCGAAGTCTTTTTTCACATTTAACCAACTGTAACAAATTTTTGTAGAATATTATTTCTTTTCTTTTTTTAAAACAAACAAACAAAAAGTTTTATTAAGGACTATCAACCTTAAAAAAGGCTTCAGATATGCTTCTAGGTAATGAGATCATGTTCAGAGCTGAGAAGCCTGTACTGTAAACTGTGACTTAGTCATCTGGCAACAGGAAATGCTAAAACTTTTTGATACATATAAACTAAAGATACAGGTGAATTACTAGTTATAGATAAATGTATACTTCTACTTATGCACTTTATCTTCCACTTCAGGTATTTTCCTCTGAAAACGTGCAGAAGCTGTAAAGCTCCAGTGTTGATCGAACATTCAGACCTTACAAGGAAACATCTTGCCCTCTCTCTGACACATAGACTGAGGGGACTTTGTCATGATATTATCAGAGCAGCTGTCCTCTCTCTGTCTCTGTTCTGGTTTCTGAGAAGCCCAGGGACACCGCTGACCCTAATGGACTAAATGCAGCTCACAAGCCAGATTGCTAATTCATAAACAATGGACCGGATCACAGACGGCTCTGACTAGGGTAGGGTTACACACACACACACACACACACACACACACACACACACACACACACACACACACAGTTAATGTGGAGTGATTACTAAACTGACATAGGAGCAGCCACAGGACACGAGAATGTCATTACACACCAATCTGGACCAGTGTGTGAGTGTGAGTGTGTGTGTGTGTGTGTGTGTGTGTCTTATGGGAATCTGTTGCCAGTTTAAAATGAAACCCTGAAACACTGATTTTCGGTCAGATTTCCCCTAAGGGCTCCTCCTTGCCAACACGACTCTGTTCTTAGTCTTCTTGATAGCCATAAGAGGAATTGATTGAAGAAATCTAATTGATTTATTCAGTTAAGTTTATGATGATAAATGAAATTAGGAACAAACCCAACAGCAAACAAACATCCTCTGTGTCTCTATTAAGCCCTTCCTGAGCTGTCAGCCTTAAAAAGCCACAGTTCACTCTCATTAGGACAGAACAATTTGTAGTTTTTATATAAAAACAGCAGTGTGAATAATTTATGAATAACATGAGTCATTCTTTAAATCCAGTTTTAATCTAAAAACCTTATCTAATTAAAGTCTAAACTCAATAAGTTGCCAAAAGCAAGTTTTTGTCAACACCCTAAAGACTTTGCCAAATGCCATGGCAACAGTTGTCCGAATCTTTCCTAATTGGACAGCTATGTAACTGCTGTCAATCAATATATCACGTAATGTACAGTAAACAGCTAACATCTCTGGCAATATCATTATTATTAGAATACTATGGAATATGCGTGACATATCATAGGTCCACCTGCTGGCTTTTTCTGAGGTTTTTCTTTGGCTGATGAAGACTGTGAGATGCATCTAAAAGGTCCTAAAAGGCTAGCTAGCTCATGCTTTCTTCTGCACAGTGATATGGTTGGCGGGTGTAGCTTGGTAGAAAGAAAATAGTTCCTGAAACATATAATGCCTATACGTTAATACATGAATAATGACTTTTCTATATTATATGGACTGATGCAATACTGCCATTGGCCATTCCATCAATGGCAGGCTCAACAGAATACAATACTGACACAGCATCTGGCCATTAGAATACACTGTATTAAAGTAATGCTTCTTCTGATAATGTCAGGAGGAGACATGCTTTTCCAATTTTATGATGCAGCTCTTGTATGAAAATATAATCTGACCTGATTTATGTGCACCTGAGAGAGATTAAAGAGGGAAATAGAACCCAAAAATAAAAACACAGAGTATCTCAGCAGTGAAAAAGTGAGAGAGTGAACCAGAGAGGACTGTCTGTCTTTGATTTGACAATCAGAGACAGAAGACAGACCTCCTTTCAGTGCCATCAGTTCCTGAACTGTGTCCATTAAGAAGAGCTGCGGCTGCGTTCAGCAGACAGCAGGATGCCGCCGCTGGCCAACTGTCGCTCCCACCGAGTCGACTCGGACTCACAGAGGCTTCACAGCAGCCGACACGCTGCCTTCTAAGCTCACTGCAGAGCCTGAAGAGAACACACACTACCAGTCAATGAACACACACACACACACACACACACACATACATACATACATAGACACACACAACCCGACCCCTGTGGTTCTAGCCTGATATTAAGAATCTGATAAAGAAGCTCTGTATCTTCAAAGATCTATGAGGAGATGTGGGAGAGATAAAAGCTGTTTTATTTGGGGTTTGGACTCCAGCTACACGCACAATTCATTCCTCATAGTTTATAGTTTATTTTATATGTGTTATTATTATCATAGCTACAGTTCAACAGCAATTTAAGATACTAAAAGAATTGGAAAAACAGAATTTTCTCTGCAAAGCACCTCAGCAAATCTTTGAATAATCAACACAAAAACTGCATATTTTCATGGCAGGAAACCTGTATAATGTATTTTGTGGAAATGCCTACCATTTTCTGTTGGTTCTTTGTAACAAATACATTTTATTCGTTATTATGTGACTTAAAAGTTCTGCTCATTTCATTCAATTTCTTAATCCTTGAAACTGTACTGAGGGCCCTTTCTCAAAAATGTCAGGTCTTGCACACTGCTTGTAATAATTGTGCAAGTGCTGTACAAATAACAGGTTAAGCTGATTATATCAGTCATGCAGCAAGTACTTTTACATGCACACCTGGTAATAATCGGGTATGTGAAGTGGCCTAGTCATGTGCTGGCATGTGAACATCATATCCTGGTTTCAGAGGCTTATGTAAGGCCTCAACTGCAGCAGTCACAGTCATGCCTGCAACACCACACATGACAAGAAGCATGAGTAACAGCATCACAGGGAGATGAATATCCAGCTTTCTCTATATTCCATGTGAAAAGCATAACCTGAATATGATCAAATTCAGGATACTGATCGTGGGAATGTAAACCTTTCCATCTATTCAGGAACACAATACTAGTAGTATTTACAGAGTGTAAAATACGGTAATATGCAGCTAAGCGGCTGTGTAATGAGGTCCTTATGGCCTGTATCTCAACTGCACTGCTGTAAGACCTGACGAGCACCTTATGTGACCCCTGTTGTTGTGCTGCTTACAGTAGCTCAGGGAAACTCCACAGTGAGTCATGATGATTACACCATGATGACAAACTTTGTATTTCATCAGTTCATCAGAAGCACTGACTTTTGTTTCCAAACATGTAGAACTTTTCCAGCACTGGACAATAAATTAGCTGCCTGGCACACACATACACACAGTCTGTTATAAATAGGTCTGCATCTTTACACAGTGGGATGCTCAGCTGTTCTGGTACACACACACACACACACACACACGCACACACACGCACACACATACCTGGACTCAGTGGCTTTTCAACTTTGTCCTTTAACCCTTTACTGGAAGCGCTCTCTGTATAACTTGATAAGGATTAACAGCTGAAGCAGAACAAACACACACGGAACATGGTTTCCTAGTTATATTTAAAGGACTAGTAAGTCATTTTTATGCTAATAACAGTACGCACGGTCAAGATTCTGATTAAAAACACACAAACAGCAGTATTAAACTCTTGCTTAGAACTCCACACCAGGCAGAAACTCCCAGAACACCGTCGACAAGCAAAAATGTTTTAAGGTGAATAGAAGCATCTCTTTTGCTGCTATTCACAAGACCACACCTTATACACACTCATGGTGTGCGTATCTGTGTTTGGTTCATTGCATTGCACCCTCAAGGCTTTCCAAAATTTTCATGATGACACCTCTGGAAATCAACAACAACAGCAATAACAAAACAGACAGGACTGCCTAAGATTGGTCAGAAGACAGAGGGGATGATGGGTACTTACAAACTGCCTCGTCTGGGAAGGCTCAGCTCCTTCTGAAAGAGAGAGAGAAAGATGGAGATTTGTTAATAATTACAATACATCACTTTTCAGCTAACCCATTAAAAATATCATCATCAGTCACGCAGTGACGTCATTTTATCAACATTATACTGCGCAGCACATTTGTCGTGAGTACAGCTGTTTGACCAACAGGTGTCACTGTGACATTACTTCACAAAGCAGCTTCAACATTAGAACTCATGTTTTTTTTCCATCACTGAAGTGTTCAAAGCCTGTTATTGTACTTACAAGCTACAACAATAACACAAACCCTGTTTTCTCTTCACATATCCTCTCATTTCTTACTATGAGCCAGTTAAGTAGGAATCTCAACTCAACATCTGAAACTCAAACACTACATTTAAAAAAAACAGAAAACCTCATAGCCACTAACAGAGGCGTAAAAATTCTGCTTGAAGTTCTTCACTTTGAATTTGAGCAAACGGTATATTCCATAAGTCAATGTGTCTGTCCATTTCTACAAAGCAGTATCATTTGTTTCACCTCAGCTGCACTTTCTACAAGCAACCACAAGAGGGCAGAGGAGTATCATCATAGACATCAAGCACTTAACAGCGATGTCAACTCTGCTGCTTGATTTCTTAACAGTCGATGTGCATGGCAAACAACCAGCTACTTTGAATCTGAATGTTTGAACAAGGTCCTATTGTCAAAGAAAAGTTTATACTTCAGCTGGTAGTATTTTCGTGTTGTAAAATGTATGAATTTTGTAAAGTCTAAAGACATGGAACACAGAACTCATATGTACACAACCTGCAACCTGACAGCACCTTCAAACTTTCTGAGAAAACAGACCACCGACATTAGAGACCTCCTGGAGAGCACCATCTGGCCAGAAGCACCAGTCAGTTTTTGTGCATGTGTAGGTGTGTGTGGTTGAGGTACATGAATGCTAGGTTGCCAGGTTCCCAAAGTAGGTCAACAGCTGGTTTCACTTTGAAAAACATCATTAACACCTTCATCAGCATCAATCAGTGTTAACAATACAGCAATACCTCATTCAGACTAAACAGGTAACACACACACAAACACGCACACAAATTTAAACCCCTTTTTTCCTATATTAATTCATTTCATTTTTAAATGTCAAGCTTGCAAAGAGTTCATTATTTATCCCATTATTTTCTCAATTAATGATAAGCTGAAGACAGAAAATGGTAGCAAGATCAAAGTGATTATTAAAAAGTATATTAAAAAAATAAATAAAATGAATGAACTCATTGTCAAAAATGGTGCTATTAATCCTCTGTTGACTGATTTATCAACTAATTGCTGTAGCTATGAAACTGATTGAGCTGAAGTCTGCTGCACTGATGCATACAAGTGCAATTTTACTGAATGTAAAAATGACTTTCCTGATCAGCTATTAGTTTGCACATCAGTGAGAACAAACAGTTTCTGGGTAACAATAAGAAGTCACAACTTGTTCAGTTCTAATCATTACTGAGTCTTATATTTATGTTTTACTGGTGTTTAAAACAATATGCTGCTCTCTGATTAATTAGAGGACCTCACAGTGCTCACTGAGCACATGCACGGCACTCAGCAGAGAGAGAGATGGACCTTTTGGCTCTGTTTCTGACCTGTTTTTATCACTCCATCACACTTTCTGTCTGTCACACACACTCTAAAACACGCACTCTGCATTCCTGCGTGGGACGGCTGTGTCATCGGAGTCTCCTCGATCTCCTCACATCTCTGTGTGCAGATAAGCTAATGGACATAATGGAGTTTAGTTGGAGCACAGTGAGTGGGTGAGTGGCTGTATGGCAGAGGTCTGCAGTGTGTGTGTGTGTGTGTGTGTGTGTGTGTGCGTTTGCTATGATAACATCAATCAAAATGCTGCTAGTTTTCATTTGGCCTCCCTAAAACAGAACAGAACAGAACCAGTGAGATGATGTGTGTGTTTGTGTGTGCATGAGTGTGTTCCTGTCAGTCAGACTGGACCCAGTGATTCTATTAGTCCTGCGAACAGATGTTGTGCAGACCCAGAGGGACGGGAAATGGCTCCAACTGCACAGGAGGAGGAGGAGGAGGCGACCTTTTATAATCCCCTCTGCTGTTCCCCTTCTGAGTGCTGAGTTTACACTGCAGGTCTTAATGCCTTGTTATAGTAGAGCAGTGACCGTCCACCTGTTTATCCACTCTAAAAAAAATGCCACGTCTGATGACACTCAAAACAACGAGCCAACTTTAAATGTGACCCGAGCCTTTTATCAGAGACAAAACACAAACAAGACAGAGATAATAACAGTAGATGAGGGGGAAACACATTATGATTATTGACTTAAATGTCATGATACCAGATGAGTTCCGGTTCACTGATTTCACACATAAAGGTCAGTGTACCAGACATGTGGAGTAACTACTCAGACTGTGAGGGACAGAGAGTAGATGTCTTTTGAAAATATTTAACGATGTAGTTGCGTATTTTTGTGGTAAACCCATATAAGTAACAAATCATTACTCTCAACAGTGTATTTCTACAAGTCTTAAGACTGAAATCTAGAACAATAAAGGCACAGGTGCTGGGCGAAATTTAATTAAAAAGAAAGAATAACAATAAAAAAGTTAAATATGTTCTAACTACAAAAAACTGACAGAGGGCTACAAGCAAACATAAAAAATACTGTTAGTTCAACAGGCTCTTTAGACTCTTACCCACCCTCTTCTTCATCACTCTCACCAACCTCTTAACCTCTCCCTCATTGCCCATCTCCCCCCTGCCTCACCTCCTCAGTTCTCCTCTCCAGTCTGGCTGTTAAACACACAGACACACACACACACACACAGACACACACACAAAGAAAATGAACGAGATGGGGGAGAGAAAATGAGTGCCGGTGTGTTTAAGTACTTCATGCTTGTATTATCCATCCTCCCACACAGAGCTCTGTAATGTGAAATGATGCTCGTCTGAAACTCTCATCTGACAGTTTATTGCATTATACTGTGTGTGTGTGTGTGTGTGTGTGTGTGTGTGTGTGTTGCAGCTGAGCCCTGAGGGAGGATGTTCAACCCAAAGCCACCCTGCAAAAAATAGCCCAAGAGGGAAAATAAGCTAATGCCCGATATCAAAACACACACAGTATACTGTACACACACACACACACACACACACACACACACACGCTGCTTGTATTAAACAAGCCAAACAGGCACAAAGAGAGCTGTGATGAAATTATCCCCAGTGACGGCGAGGATAAGAGGAGCAGAACACAAAGCCTGAAGCAATCTACCCGATGGAATACAGGCTTCAATAATACGCTTTATGGCTGACAGAGAGGGAGACAGAGGGGTTGGGAGGGTAATGTGATTAGAGAGATGGAGTGAGAGAGGAGAGGGTGAGTGGAGGTAAAGAGATGTAGGCTAAAAGGTAACAGCTACTAAACATGTAAAGATGTGAAGTCAGAGCCTGGACTGCTAATGGAGAGTGTACTGGTCAAAGACAAAGTCTTGATTTTATGACTCCTACATATGTCTGGCTCTGCCCACACAAAGTAACATGATTTGTCAAACCTCATGTGAACAACAAACATAGTTTCCCTAACAACAGTAAATATCCTCCTATTCCTCCTCGAGAAAGGCCTTTTCTTGGTTATGTACACGTTACCACGTTTCTAAGGTGCTTTTTAGAAGAGAGAACGTGCAGGACGAGAACTCAGACAGTTTCTAGGGATTAGCAAGTGCACCATTGACTGTATCTGCATCTATTTAACCAATTAAATGATCTGTATCCATATCTGTGCTCAGAATGGGCAGGATTTAAACCATAAGTAGGTGCAACTTAATCCAGAAATGGATGGTACCTAACCATGGATGTATAAACAGACCTGGTTACGGTGTTGGAGGCAGGCTCCTGTTAATTTTTATGAAAGTCGTTCAATGGCCCATGAAGCCCAAAAAGCTCTATTTCTGCGGTATGAAATTACAATCGGCACTGCTTCCGCACCACTGGGCCATAGGGCAAGCACACTAGAAACTTCTGCCAGCCAAGTGGGCTACTTCTGATTTAGCGCTCTACTAACTTGAATAGGGACAATATGATTTATTCTTGCGTCTTTTCTAGACTTTCCAAATGTTATCGGTCCAAATGGTTTAAATTCTGATTGTGAAACAAGTCATTTCTTAGGGGTTGTGGTACTTAAAAAATGTATCCACTGATTTCCAGATGTCTCTTTCCCAATGTAAGTCTATGGGACAAAGTGTTTTTGGACCTAATGGACTCAGGAGTTGTAATTCCACTGCTTGGCCAATACAAAAATTGCCTTCAAAGCCCAGTGCACTTCCTGGGGGCCTGGAACTGTCCAGAATTTATTTTAAGTCTGAAATTAATACAGGTTGATTGGAAGTTGTAATATTTAATATTTATTACAAAATGGTTTACAGAACATTGTCAGAGGTGAACCTCAGATTATTTTTGATCACAAGCGTAAGAGACCGCACACAGCAGCCCAAATGAAGATGTTCCTACACCAGTACGGCTACAGTACCATGTACGGCTATCAACACATTTTATTTAGATGATACTCCTAAAAAGTACATTATCTGTAGAAGATACTAATTTCATCCAAGTATTTGGCCTAACCTTAACGGTATCCACTAAAACTGAAGCTAATAGACTCATTAAGTTGGTTTCCAACACTGAACCTTTAACATGACTTGAAAGCAAAGATGAGGAGGCATCGCTCTGGTAACACTTTTCCAGTTCAAATAGATTAGCAAAGATTCCAGAAAGAAGTCAGTGGTAGGGGATACATATCGAGACTATCCTTGAGTTAAGTTTGTTTTTGACATTCTATAACTTTATAAGAGAGATGGGCAGCTGTAAAGAGATGCCATGAAATGAGGGTTGAGAATTAGAGATGGGGGATGATAGCAACAAAGGTCCCTGGTTAAACTTGAACTGAGGGTGGCCAGCACTCGAAAACTCTCAGCTACCACGGTGCAAATTTTTATAGTAAGCAGGTTAGCTCATGTAAAGTCACTAACGGACTGACTAACCACCCTGAACAGCCGCTGTGGTTCCAGGCAGCGATGGCTCTCAAGCCTTAACACCATATCCAAAGTAACCCCCACAAATCTGTGACTGACAGCAGGACAAATGAAGCCAGAGAAAGTAGCAAAATCAGACACGCCGATCACGCACACTTAAGTCCAAACTGATGGATGTGTGAGCGGCTGTCAGCAGGTGTCAGGAGGGAACACACAGCAGACAGCAGAGGTGACAAATAACTAAACAACACATTCAGTCGGGTAGCACTGTGCCTACCAAATATGTCCCTGCATGACCCCAAAATCTTGCTTTGCCAATCTAGAGCCGCTCTGCAATGTTTGTTTTAAGGCCTAACTTTATCTGCGGAGACAAAACACACTTACTTGCAGTACTTTCGAACCCAGTGAACCCGTTGTACTGATTCATATTCATGGAACAAAGACAATCAATACACTAAATTGGGTCTCAGCCTATACAAATAAGTCTATTCTCCCTGTGTTCTTTGCAGAGTGTAGCCAGTATTTTCTCTGAGGTCTCTGACAGAAACTTTATTCTCAGGTTGCTCAGATTTAATTGAACTTTGGCTTGCTTAAAGGCAGGTAACAATACAGTTAATGTTTCATTGGCCTGCAGCAGTGAGTGGGTTGATTCAGCTGAAACATTAGCTCAAAATAGGCTGATGAAAGGCAAAGTTGGCTGAGGGGTTTGATTTCTGTCAGCCCCAAACAAGTATGATTTCATATTAAATTAAAAAAAAATTGTTAAAAACATCTTCAAATCAAACTAGGGGTGAGATTATGGCAGTAATTTGAAGACGACACAAACACATTCAGCAGCATTTATCCAAGAAACGGGCCTTTAGGACTCAACAGTATTATGAGAATAGATTTTCTCCCGTGTGTGAATAACAGTGTGCGTGTGTTTGTGTGTAAATGCCTGTGTCTAACCAATCTATATGTTCAGTACATGTGTTTCTGTGTGTGTGTGGGTGTATTTAGCTGTTCCACCCCAGGGCCCGATCATAATAACATGTTTTAGTTGAGCTAAAAACACGCAATTAACAGGAGGATGCCAGGGAGCCGAGCTCCACCGGAGACAATTAGAGCTGCAGCAGCAGCCGGCAGCCATAATTCATTATCAACACTGTGAATATTGATGAGGAAACAGTGACAACAAAGAGACTCCGGGATGACACACGCAGCACATCAACACAAGAGGCAGAGCAGAAAAACACTGATGTTTAGTGTGTAAATTGTCCAAAGAGAACAAAGTGTTTCATTGTTAGGAGAAAATTCTGCTTTATCACAACTTTGGCCTTATTTTCAGATTTACAGCAATTATAACAGCGACATTTCAAGCCAAAATCATTTCAATGACATTGCTGCAATTAGTAGATTTGCTTGTGGAGGCCATATTACCAGTTGCAAACCATCTTGACAGGGCTGACCTTTGAGGGAATGGCGAGACATAAAATCCAAAATGAAGCAAGCTATCACATTAGCTGGGTTGCGTCATCCAGTTTTATATAACCAACCCTGTCAGGGTATAAACTAATCCTTAAGAGAGATGTGCTGAGGTCTGCAGTCAGCTGTGACTCAGGGGTTAATTGTACAAATGCACTGTCCTGCTGGCAACTGGCAAAGTACTTTGGCTGTTTGATGCCAGCATGATGCTGACTAGATAGGATAGCAGCAGTTGCCAGTCGTGTTGCTTGACAACGTGTCCTACAAGTAATTACTACACCACCATCTGAATTCAATGTTTCAGTCCAAGTTCACTAAACTAGATTACCATGCTACTGTGCAGTTTATTCATTACAGCACTGCTTAAAGGGTCTCTACAGTATAAGTGTAGTGTAAAGTGGCGGTGATGGGCTAGCTAGTTGGACAAACACTCACTAACATGCATGCAAGGCCAGAGCAGTTTACCACAACTAAGAGCAGAGGAGCTCAGCTTACAACAGACAGAGGGAGCATGACTTCATTCTCTGCTCAGGACGCCATTACTCCATTATATATTTACATAGTAAACCGTGGTTTGCTACTATATTAATGCTCTGAATGTCACATATAGAACATTTAGAGCATAAGTCAATCAACAGATACTTCATGAATTAATAATTATTTCAGAAGTTTATGAAGTAAAGCTCTCGATGAGCCATTTTAATTGTGTTCAGCTTTAATAATGTGGTTTTGTTAAAAAAGCAATGACCAGATAATGAAAAAAATAAGCAGTTGTAGACATATTGTACAACACATTGAGATAATGCAGGTCTGAGAGCTTCATCCAGAGAGTGGACACAACCAAGATATTCTTCTAAGCCATCACTGTGGTAAGAATTCTGACACACAAACTCACACACTGTTACCCCCCTTGATCACTTCACGGTAGCCTAATTCCAGGTTGTATAATCAAAGCAGATCAGCTCCTGATAATAAACTGACCGCGTTGGCCTAAAGTCTTGGAATGAATCTCAGCAGTGACTCAAAAGGAACAGACGGGGATGTTAACTGAAACGCTGCCATATGTGGGATTTTGTTTCAGTCATCCTGATTTTTTTTTTTTTTTTTTTTTTAATTATTATAAAGTCTGGATTGATTAGAGAGTTGAGACTGACTTTGTGCTTACACAGTTAAAGGAATCTGCATTAATTACTGTAAGACGTATTAACCTCTCAGTGGGCTGGTACAGAATGGAGCAGCAACTAAATAACCCAGTTAATCTGGATCAGTGTAACTACCAGTGATAAAGTGGTCAAACAACCGATAAGTTTAGAAATTTGTCACGACTGTGAATGATCATTTGAAAGTTGATTTGTTGTTGAATCAGCTGACTGACTACAGTTAATCTCTATATATCTTGTACTAAACTAAACAGGGACAAACAAAGCCCTGTCCTCGACATCAGCAGTAAGATGATGGACAACAGCTGTAATGTTGGAGATTCATGGGAGAGGACCTGAAAATGAAGAAATAGGGCTGGTGTGAAATAGAGCCATTAACAGCAACATAAAGCTGCTCTAAGTGAATGAGCTAATTGTCTGGTGGCGTTCTGAGGACATGAGCAGCGTCCTAATGAAAGCTCTGCTGCTGCTTAACGGCCGCCGGGAGAGACTCTCCACCACAGAGAGAGGCCCACTGGGACCAGTAAGGCTCTAATAGAGGGGTGTCTGTCATTTACAGTGTGTGTTTGTGTGTGTGTGTGTGTGTGTGTGTGTGTGTGTGTGTGTGTGTGTGTGTATGGTAAGGGGCACAAGGGTGAGTGTGTTTGTGTCCCCGAATAACACACTTTACTATTGAAAAGCATTATAATTCACCTGGGCCACACACTGACACATTAACACAACTAATCTCCATTACTTTGTGTGTGTGTGTGTGTGTGTGTGTGTGTGTGTGTGTGTGTCACTAGGGGGATGACATCCATTTGGGTTGGCTTTTAATCTTCCAAATGAGCAGACATAACTCTTCCTACACTAATGCCACTAACAGCCAATTATTGTGTGTGCTCACTCAGTAAGACTATGTGTGTTTGTGTGGTAACGTGTGTGAAGGAAGACGACAGTCATTACAGAATTGCTAGATTGTGCATTTGTGTGTGCTTTCAATCATTAACATGACTGACTGAAGTAAGAGTGGGACTGTGCAGCTGTGACCCGTCAATCATCAACACTAAACCCATTAGGTGACACAACTTAAGGATGAAGAACAGAATTAAAGTCAGATGACCGTGTTTCAATCAGTACTAAAATCTTGGCTGATGGTGGTTGAGAGCTAAGCTCACTGGGTATAAGGGTCGTCTTGTGTCTAATAAGTTGGAATATCTTTTTATTTTTTATGACTAAGCTGAGACAATGACTTGACAGTACATACGTCATTAAACACATTTTTACAATGAAAATTGCGTGGGCACGTAAAAAATTATGAACGAGATGCTGTCTCGGATACGGAGCTTATCATTTTGAGTCTTCAGTGTTTCCCATAGCATTAGAACCTGTTTGTGATGGTTTGGGGGGCAGCAATAGCTGAACTCTTTGCCTGAACAGCACAAGCTAACACAGCACAACGTGATCTCATCACTGTATGTCATAATGGCCACTTGGGCAGAAGCCCCGCAGCAGCCGTAAACATCCCGGCTGTTAATTTCACACCGACAGCAAAACGGCTCGACTGTTGTTGAACCTGTAAATATCTGCTAGGGTACATTTGCTGTGTGAAGCTAACAGTTAGCCCTGTGAGCGTGTGTCAGTGACAGATCTCCGTATGATCAGATCAGTTCGCTGTACACAGCTCTACAGTGAAATAAAATTGTTTAAAATAGTCAAATTTTCAGTAAAGCTGCAGTGATTGGACAAAATTGCAAGGTCACGCAGAAAGCACAGGGATTGGCTGAATTTGTGTAATTGAGATTGCAACATCGTGAAATCCTGGAGAGACTGACTGTGACTATATCAAAATGCAATGTTGTTGACAAAAAAGACAAGACTTGAATGTAGTATTAAGAAAATGAATGAAATAAAGTTTAAGATAACAGAATTATTGGTTTTGGCTTGACTGGACTGACTTAAGTGTTCAATGTAATCTGGTGACTAAAAAAGACTCAATTGTTAACAGTTTTCACTGACTAAACCTACATCAAAAAAGTTATGTTTCTTTTGCTTTGTCTAAGACTAAAAGCAACAAAAACATTTCAAACAGGAGACTTAGACTAAATCAAAAACAAAACAAAAAAAAATCTGACAAAATGAACACTAAATTAGACCAAAGAGACCGAAATATTAATGCCTCTCTTAGTGCACATTGGCTGGATGTCCTAAATGAACCTTAATGAGTCTATCAAAACCAAATGTGACTTTATCCCAATGCTTTATTTCTTTCATTTGTGATTTCTTTTTAATTTATCAGAAATGGAAACTACCCACCTCTTTTAGCACGGTAATATGTATTTGAGATTGAAAAATCAAATGAAGCATACATCGGCTGGTTTTCCTAGTAGAGAATATAGCAGCTGACAATTTCAGTAATCCTAAAATATCAATTACATGATATTGTGACTGCTGTTTGAAATTTTGAAGACTTAGGTTGGTAGTTCTAGGTTCATAGTTTTATTGCAATTGTCTTGTAATCTATATATCTCTCTTTTTTGCAGTATTTATTTTTATATATTTATTTCTATTTTCTCTTACTATGATTATTGTTTATTGCACTAATAACCCCAAAAAATATCTTGTATGTGAATAGCTACTAAGCAATAAACTGGATTCTGACTCTGATGAATATGTTACAGTATTTACAAAAAAATCGCTAGTGGTCAAAAATGGCTCAGAGCAGCTCTAACCTCCTACATCCATCTCTACATGTGTTGTTTCTCTACAGCTGCACTATTCACTCTTGAGATCACTTCACACACTTCCTGTCACACTGCAGGACATCCACACATGCAGCTGTGGGGTCTGTCGAAATGGACAAATGGATATCTAGAAGTGTACAATTATCCAGGCAGCGTGTTGGTGCTCGTCCCCTCCACAGTAGAGACAACCTGCTAATTAGTTTCAGCTATGAAGAGCATCACCCACACACCCGCACACAAACACACACAGCTGAAAGGAGCTAATCTGGTCTCATCAGCTTGTCTATCATGAGTTCCAGTAGGCCGACACTTCCTCCAGCGACATGCTAAAGCCGCTATCAGCACTGGCAGAGAAAACAAGCTAATCCTAATTGGAATTTACACATTCAAATGAAATCTGCAACGCCTCACTGGAAGGGTTTTATCTGCAGATAATACAGAGAGGGAGTGGCAGGGTGGAGGGTGTATGTGTGTGACAGATTGGCAGGTGGATTTGAAACAAGCTTCCGTACAATAATTAAAACAAAGAGCAGCCTGGTGTCTGTTTCAACATGCTGAGCTGAACTGATCCGCACTGGGAGTGTATATTCAGCATCCGGACCGGTGTGTGTGTGTTTGAATGTATGTGTGTGTGTGTGTGTGTGTGTGTGTGTGTGTGTGTGTGTGTGTGTGTGTGAGAGAGAGAGAGAGAGAGAGAGAGAGAGAGAGAGAGAGAGAGAGAGAGAGATCCTCCATCAGTGGAGTTCAACCTTTACGACAACCCTCCAGTCTAATACCTCTGTTGTTGGGTTTCAGCAGCAAGTCATTCCTTGACGCTGTATTTACTGAGACATGTGACCCCTGTTAGTAAACAGGAGGAAATCTGCCCCCTGTTGAGTGATTATTATAAATGAAGTGGAAACTGTGAGCACATAGTTAACTAAACATACAGTAGTTAGGGTTTTAATCGTATTTGCCATCAAACTAATTGCTGGAATCAGGGTTTACCTGGCTGGTCCCAGATATCACTCTGTGGTAATTTGATTTAACACATTCATTTAAGAGAATGCAAAATATAAGCATAAAACTGAAATAATGAAGGTCTTAAACTAAATTTTGACACAGGGGCCATCTTAAAAAGTGGGCCTCATGATCACATTATAAAACAGAACGCATTATGAGGCCCTTCTGGGGGCCCCTGGAGGTCCGGGCCCTGGGGCAGTAGCCTAATTTACCCAGTTAATAATCAAGTCTTGATGTGCTCACACTATTTTCCAGTGCAATGGGCAACTATATTAGGCTTGGAAGATATGAAGAGATTATCATTCCACACAATAGCTGTTGGCCACGATAATGGCACCCATGTGTCCACGATAACATAAAGATATTTAACTATGTGACTCCTGCTTTGAGTTTTGTGCTACACTCAGTCTCTTTTGTCCTTGTTGTGACATATCAAAAAGAAGTAACAATATGCTAGTATATGTCTGTACATAATAACCCATGTAGTCCTAACTCGAGCAGGAAAGATGTCAGCTCTCACGTAGATGTGCCTATCTGGCAATTTCTTTGGTTTTAAACTGAACAAGAAAGGATAACCAGAGAATGTGAACTATGTGATTTGTAAGTTGTGGACTAACAAGTTGGGACTGAAGATAGAAACTACACTAATATTCATTGCCATCTTAAAACTCACCATCTAAAAGAATACCCGAGTCTGCCACCAAATCGATCCACAAAGAGCAGCTAAACCAAAACTCCCTCCACGGTGTGTAATCAACCCTCAATTACTGGAGCTTTTGTAAAGGCAAAAAAATATAATCATGACAGTCGACTGTGGCGAAACCGTAAAGGGCAGTTAAAGATACAGTGGGCAGGGTTTCTTAAGCATCTAGTGGTGAGACAGCAGAATGCAACCAAATGAAACTCTCCCGTGTGCCAAGCATGTAGAAGAACTACTGTGGTTGACACAAAAATGCAACTGGCCCTGTCTAGAGCCAGAGTTTGGCTGGTCCGTTCTAGGTTACTGTAGAAACAACATGGTGGACTCCATGGAAGAGGACCCTCTCAATATGTAAATACTGTATAAACGCCACATTCCAAGGTAATGAAAAAAGCAAGGATTCATTTCAGTTTATTATACACTAATGAAAATATAGTTATGAATATTATGCTGCATTTCTGCCCATATATTCTCTTACATCCTACATTCTGGACCTTTCAACTTATTATTTAATGAAAATAACCCCACCAGTTGACTGAGCTGATTTATTGATGTGCTTTATGGTGAATATGGACTGGTGTGATGGTTGGAGTGTGAGGTGCTGTCCCATTCCTGCTGTGGCAAACTGCTATACGTCGCAGAGGCAGCTGAAGTGTGGCGCTGCCCGTTTTAGGGAGAAGCAGCCACACAGCTGTCTTGTTGAGGGTGAAATGTGTGGACAGTTAAATTATTCCACAATCAGAAACCATGGATTACCAGAACCATCCAGAAACATGGACAATTATAAAGCAGCAGCCAACAATGTAAGAGGATGCAAAAAAGGACTAAATTAAAAGGAGCTGATGGGATGACATTCCATTGGAGTTGTACCTTGTATAATCTGTCTTTAGTTACTTTTTGGACAATGATTGCGTGTTTCGTTGTTTTTCTTAAAGCAATATGGTCAGGAGAGGAATTTTAATACCGCCAAACCCCAGACTGTATCAGAGATTTTTAAGTTCAGAGATTCTGAATTTGTAATGCTACTAGACTTCTGTATCAACATCATTGTATCAGCAAAGTTGTTGGTAAGTAAAATTTTAGAAACACTGTAGGTGCCAAAAGTACAAAAATAAACCCCAGCTTGTACAAGAATGAAATAAATAATAATGTGAGCAGGTGTAAAACACCATATCTATTGTGGATTTAATAAATATTCAAATGAGACCACCTAAAAAGGCGAGTGTCTTCGCCTGCAGGCAGTGTGTGTCCAGCAAAGTCTGCAAAGCACTGAACTGTGGCCCGGCGTTAACGCTGACTCGGTCTAACGGCCTGATGGGAATTGTTCCTGAGTGACAGAGGTGGGATTTCACCTCCCTCACCTCCCCCACAGCAAACACAGTCTGAGATCTGATGCACTTCAGCAGCTTGTTTGAAAGAACAGAACAAACACAATCACATGCACACAGGCTGCAGCTTCATACGAATGTGAAAAGTGGTTTTGAAAAAGAGGTGAAGATGCCTCACTGTGATGCGTGACCCAGATTTCAGCAGTGCTCTCTGACGCAGACCTCTCTCTGCTCTTATGAATTCATAAAGGCGGCAGGCTGTGTGTTATATGTTACAGAAACAAAGTGATCTGTATGTATGGAAAGAAATGAAGTCATTTTTATTCCTTTGTGTCTCTCTCTTTTCAACCCTTCGGTCTGCCCTCCTTCGCTCCTGCAGTTTCACTTCATTATCAGGAAACCAGATGAGTTTGCTCCACTGCTCCGCCTGTCATCCCTTCTTCATTCAGCCGAAAACTGCTTCAATTTGCACCTTTTTGCTGCAAACCCCCTCTTGTCTGTCTATCTATCAGTCTACTGTACACCCTCCCCCAGTGCTGGATCTAACAAAGACAAGCTGTAACACTCCTGCTGAGAGAATTCACACCAACAGTAACCCAAATTTGAAAAACAGCAGACTTACTATGAGTTGCAACTAATGCTATTTGTTCTTTGGTTCTGAAGATCATATATTTTTTTTACTGCCCAGGAGTCTCAGTTTTAACAGAGCAACACATCTGACTCTTTGTTGGCTGCTCCAAAACATGGCTGAATCCAGTTAGAATAAAGGAACCGACTGTATAAATCTCAACACACCAGCTCAAACACAGGTGGGCATTTTGTTCAGTTGTGTCTTGGTGGCCACTGAGCAGTTAGGGGTTAACAGCCTTGTTCCAGGGTGGAAAAATGTATTGGTAATTCACTTTGCCTGATCACATTTCTGCTGGCTGCTTCTGACATCTGAACCTTTACATTTTTAGCAGCTTGAGCAAACTTTTCACTGCCAACCCAACTTGTACTTTGCGAATAAAAATATATATTCCGATTTTCATAAAAATAACAGTAGAGTGAAGAAGAGGGAGATGAAGAGAGAATAAAAACTGGATGATGAAACACTGAAGCAAGAGAGCAGGGGGAAAAAGATGAAAACTTTGTGTAATGGGATTAATCGCACTGGAGGAAAACGAGAGTGAACAGAGTGAGGAAAAGGAGATGGGACAATAATAATTAGAGGTGAGATGAGAGTGAAAAAGACAGGGGTTTGATAGACAGTAAAAGAGAGAGGTGATTCCCTGGAGAGAGAGCGAGGAAGAGGAAGAGTGACATGTGATCCGGCTGAAAGAGAGTGCTGTTTCACTGCCTCACCCTCCTCTCCTCCCCCCTGCTGGGCTCACAGACAACTCATCTCACAGCTCATCTTCGTTGTTAAGGCTGATCTACTTACAGCGGGTGAGGGTTCGGCGATGGACGGGTACCCGTGAAAACTACAGATGAGGAGGGGGATACACAGGAATCACAAGTATCTGGGTTGAAGTGGGAGCAAACATCCCTCCACACTCGAGAGCAGTCGGCCACTAAGGTCTTCAACAATTATCATCATCGGTTTCACAAACTGCTCTGATTTTAGTTCTCATTTAAATTCAGGGCAGCTCACTCACATATGGGAGTAAAAATCCAATTAACGCTTCTCTGGTTGCTCCAGAGCAACTGTAATCTGGCTGCCTGATGGACATTTGATTTCTGTCTTAACTCCTTGAAATGATCGTTAACCCTACCGTATCGTCACTGTACTCATGTGCAGAGAAAACAGTCTTTGCAAGAAAACCTAAATAGCCACAAAATTTAGGACCAAAATCAATTAATTTAAAGTCATCTGCAGCAATCAGTGAATTTCCTTACATAGACAAAGTAAATCTATGCTAATCTTTGGTGCAGAGCTTAACTTTGGCAAAATCGTGCTGTTCACTAATGCCACATTTCCACTGCCTTGTACGGCGCTGCTCTGCTCAACTCAACTCCCTCTGTTTAGGTTTTAACAAAAGTTTAGGACAGTACTGCTAACTGGGACTTTTTTTTGGTACCATCTTAGGCCTTGTTTCCACTAAGCAGCCCAGTTCATTTCAGTCCACGTTCAATTTAGTTCAGTTCGTTACGCATTAGAACAGTTATTTTTGTGTTTAATTTGTCAAAAGTTGTGGATACTATGAACAGAACCATTCCATTCTGTTTTTCGTTCTTTCTTCCCCCCTCTGTTGAAATATCTAGCACACTGCTCCTAAATTTTAAAGGTGAAGCTAGACACACTGCAATCTGTTGATTGGTCAAGAGAGAATCGTCACTCTTGCTCTACAAGGACTGACTGCGTAAACCTGTTATTTTAAGTATTCTATTTATTGGCACAGAGAAACACTCTAGGATGATCAGTGAGGTGCAGATACTTCTCTGCATCAGTGGTGAAAAGGAAACATGGCAAGAGCTGGATTAAGCAATGACAGGTCTAATTCTATCCGGTAACAACCCCACCTACATTTAAGGGTTAGGGTTAGGGTTAGGGTTAGTAAAACCATGCTGCACAACTGAAGTGCAGACGTTCCTCTGTTTGTCATGTTAAAGATGTTGAAGATGTTGACGATGATGTCATGGCAGTTTCCTAGGGCTTCGCTATAGCGATCATCTGACAATCCCGCCTATGCTGAAGGGGTACTGTTTACAGTGGACAACCAAATAGTCCAGTCCTAGTGGAAATGAGGCATAACAGCAAGCTGCCTTGACGGTGTTGACGTCTGAGGGAACAGAGAACCAGAGTCAAAACACACCTGACATATTACGGTGCTGAGCTGGAAGTTTACAGTGGGTTTGTCAGAGCTGAACCAGACACTAAGTGTGGAGTAAAACCTAAACTATGAACTCAAAAAGGGCCAAAAGGCTCTGACTTTACATTACACATTACATGTAGACATTTGATTCATTGTTAATGGAAGAAATATTGATTAGTGAACCTTTAACTGTTTTGTGATGAAACAGCACATAACAAAGACAGCCACGCACCAATTTGTCAAGGAATGTCCGGCTGCAACCAACTGTATACGGAAGATAGTAAATGAAAAGAGCACCAAAGCAATCAGTGTAAAGACTCAGTCTGGAGTCTTGTATTGTACATGCATTGTGAATCAAAAGAGCAAATAGGTTTTTTGTTGCTCTCTATGTGAAATAAATAAATAACTGCTATCAAACAAACAGACTGCACGGTGCTGTGTTTGTTATTGTTGAGTATAAAGGGCGAGAAAAGAGATTGTCCGGAGGACAGAGAACTGAGGTGTGTGTGTGTGTGTGTGTGTGTGTGTGTGTGTGTGTGTGTGTGTGTGGAGGACAGGGTGACGTCTAGACATTCAATTTCACACTCTTTGAAGTTTGCTGCCCGCTGGCCAAATGCAGCCGTGTGGATGAACTCAACATGAAAAGACAACATGAGGGAAGAATGAGGAGGAGGAGGAGGAGGAGGAGGGGCATTGCATTTTCCCTTTTTCCTCCATTTCTTCTTTTATTTCATGAGCAAAAGAGTTTATTTCCCCTGTGACATCACTAAAGTTGGTATAACAGCAGGGGGTCCAGATCAATGTTTGAGTATTTGTGCAGTATATTTTGGCAGATCTTCAGCCTTTGATGATAACTGGGGCTTATTTTATTATTATTATTGTTATTATTATTATTATTAATTTCTATTATTATTCATTACACAGTTTTTTCTTTCTTTTAGTTAAGTTTTCCCTTTTTCTTTGAAAAGCCTGCATGATAAAAATACATGCATTCATTATTATGTTATAAATACTGGTCCCTTAACCTCATCTGGCTTATACTGCCCTTTTTAATTCTTTGGCTTTTGGACGCTGTGAGAATTTAATATGGATACTGTTGAAGTGCTCTTCATTGCATTTTAAACTAGTAGTTTTTTTTAATTATGTGAATCATAGTAGTCAAACATTATTTATAAAATATAATGCTATAACAATTATCTTATCATTATTTACCTTTAAAGAGACCTACGGTACACCTAATTAGTCTATATTACACTATTTCAACAATAATTATTTGGTACTGAGAGCCCACTAAACCAAAGGAAATATGTGCCAAACCAACCACAGTCCGGTGAAAAATAGTTTGGGACAAATCTAAGTACCATTACACCCAAATATGACTGATGAATATATTTAATTTAACTGAATTTATGGGTGGATTTAAGTATTGCCAATAATGCGTACAAATGGGAAAATCTGTATGGGGGTTAAGACATTCAGGCCAGGAACCACTCTTCAATGTCATACCTCTCTCTCCTCATGTCTTTTACTTTAGGAATGCAACAATCATCATTTAGAACTATTTTCAGGGGTTCAGGTAGCGGCTTTGAAGCGGCAATAGGACTGGGAAATACAGAAAAAAATCAAATATCAAAATATTTTTTTACCAAATACCTCAATACTGAAATTGTGATGATATTGTAACAATCATTAGTAATGTGGATATAATGACTAAGGACTCATTAGTGCTCAATGTAAGATACAGAGATGGATATGGACGGAGCCTTCTGTCCATACTTTGTGTTCTTTTTATCTGTATTCGTGCATGTTTTCTGAAAGCTTACGGATACGGACGAAATAGAGCAGTACCACCGCAAATTGTGGAGGCAGTGTAGCATAGTTCAAGCGAGACACGACCCTAGGAGACGACTAAGAAATTTGAGGGCAGTGATGTATAAAACATTGGAAATGGATATATGTATTTTTGTGCATGACGGGAATATAAATAAGGCCAATAATAGGACAGCTAGAACTGTCTGATAGGTTCAAAAAATGACATCACTTTACTGTAATGCAGCCTTTAAAACAAGGAAAAGAGAACACTCAGGCAATCCAAATTCTTGATGATATCTAGACTCATATCATGATATCGATATATCGCACAGCTCTTAGTGAAGACATAAAAAAGTTTCATCGGCTATGACATCAGAAAAAACTAAGTATTTCCAAAATAAAAGACATTAATGCAGTCACGGTGAACTGCACTCAGGTTAACATATATTAAGTGTATAAAAAAGAAACACTGGTACACGGTATCTGCAAATACATTAAGATGGGTAATTTGGGGCATCAGTGGCTTAGTGGTAGAGCAGGCGCCCCATGTACAAGGCTGTTGATGCAGCGACCCGGGTTCAACTCCAGCCTGTGGCCCTTTGCTGCATGTCACTCCCTCTCTCTCTCCCCCTTCACGCTCATCTCTCCTATCAATTAAAGGCTTAAAAATGCCCAGAAAAATATCTTTAAAGATGGGTTATTTGAACTGGTATGTTGAGAAAAAAAAGATGGATCCCCACTTATCTCTGTCAAATTACCTAATGCCATATTTGCAACAGAATATCTTTACAACATGTGCAGATGTAGGTGTGCTACTTGCCTCTGTCAATGTTCCCCATGTCACAGACTGATACAGTATATTTCTTCCATCATACTACGGTGTTTGTGCCGACGAGTGAAGGCCGAGCAGCTGGATGAAGTGCTGATGTGAATTGCTTCTATGGTTACAGGTCATTCTCTCAACCTCTCTCACTCTCTGTTTAGAGGATGAGCTCATATTATTCTCTCAGCAGTCGCCGTGGCTACCGGATGAGCTCATGGCTTGTTTCTAATTGGCTAATCCAGTCTGCTGGCGGGAGGCACAGAGAGAAAGAGAGAGAGATGCAGTGTGTGACTTAAACAAAAGAAAGAAAGAGTAAGAAAGTGGAAAAGCAAGAAAAGCAGCAAATAAAAGTAGCTGAATTAAGAGAAGGCGAGAAAAGCCTGAACCCAAGAGCTTGTCGATATGGGACAGAAAACGAACAACAGAACTCCTGTTCCCACTCTCCTTCTCATTCCCTCAATCCATCCGTCTATCCCTCTCTTTTTATAGAGCAAACAACAAGAGACCCAGCCAACATCCAAAGTCCAGCTAAGCCCTGTAAGCTGTGTTTAACCTGCTCTTGGGGCTCAATGTGGCTTTACAGTATCTAGCTCAACATCTAAACAAGCCCTGACCCCCGACGGGACTCTATTAGGGCACATGCAGTTCACAGCCAGCTATATAACCACTCTCAAACTTTCAGCAAGTTCTGAACTTTCAGACTTCAGGAGATCAGTTTTCTCCAAGAATTAAAGTGGGATTTACACTAAGAGTTTGTACAGTACATGCACACTACTGTTCTGAGTTTGAGACTTTCCCTGGTTTTGAGAATATTTACAACGCAATGTTTCCATCAAACACTAGAGACCTGGTTCGCCATCTTTCTGTTTACACAACTTGTTCTAACTACCCACTCATCAAATACTGACCCTTGGTCAATGGCCCTAAATGTCAGTTACAGACACACTGAGGCTCCCTTTAGCATCTGTATACGACACACCAGGCTGTGTCAATACCTGATGCTGTGAGGAACTTCCTTGGTATAAAGAGTGAAAAAAGTCAAAGCAGGGCACGCAAGAGTGGAGGTATTCAAACAAACATACGACTTTCACCCAGGAAACTGTTTGTGTCCTATGTGACATCATAAGTCAACAGTGAGTTATTTAATTATTGTAGCATGGTATGTAGCGCTTTAGGTGACATTTAAGTGACATATTTTACATACGTCATGTGACATAAGTAATATTAAATTATGGAAGTAAGATAAACTTATTTTTACCCAAACCATGGTTTACTTTCTTATATTTAGGAAACAAAAGTACATGGTCAGCTTAAGAAAGAAGTATTTTTGTTTCCGAAATATAAAAAAGTAAACCTAAAAACAAAGTAAACCAACATTTGAACTTTATTTTGAAATAAAACTATATGAATTTAATTAGCAAAAACTGACACGCTGTCCCTCAGCATCCAAAAGTGACATTAGGGGGGTACCTAGAGTGTCATACTTTGATGTGTTAGGCCACTGACCAAGCACTGGTTTAAGACAACTTGAACTTTATTCTGGTTTACGATTATCTTTTTGCTGCCTCTACATCCAGCAAATCAGTTTGAAGTTACCTAACACTGGCACCCATTAGGATTCTGGCCACCTGATCACTGGATTTGGCATTTCAGTTTACATTCAGGTAGAGGCCAATGGGAATAAATCATGAGATCGGTGCATCTGAATCAAGGAAACCTGGAAAAATTAGAAAAAAACCACTGTTGTGTTGAATGGTGAATTCTGCACTGTTCCTTGAACAGTTCAGGCAGAGAGAAGGAGTCACACTGAATTCAGGTGTCAGAGCTGGTGACACTGACTGGGACCGATGAGTGTTGGCCTCATTCAGACACAGTGTACTCGTTGTGTCTGTCTGTCAGTTTATCTCTCTCTACAAGTGACTCAGTGTCCTCTAAGTGTCAACGGAGGAGATGTCAAAGATACAGCTAATGCTGGAGGACTGCTGCTATTTCTCTGTTTCTGCTGTTCGAGTCTTTGTCAGGTGCTCATCATGTACAAGGCTGTGAGTTTGAGTCGAGACCAAGATCTGCTCCAGTGTGGCCTTTTGTTGTGTCTGTCTATATCTGTCTGCAAAAATGATGGTAATATACGGTCGAGAGGCTGTTAAAATGACAGTTATCTGACTGACAGTCAAGCAGAAAATGGGTTTAACAATGCCACATACTTCCACCCATTCTCATTCCCAACCACCCATGCACACACATCCTGGCATTCAGCTTTATTTTCTGACAATAACCCTCTGTGTGGTGCCATGGCTCTTGTGTGAATTCTGAATCCGCCCACACTTGATAAGAAGGACACATCTGATTATGAGAAACTTCCACATCAGATACTTAAGTTGGGAAAATGTTTCCCCTGACGAGCTCCTGGTGTCATTCCAGCTGCATCAGCTGCACAATCTTCCATCCTGATTGGCCACAAACACCGGCTGCTCCAACAACCCTGGGGACCGACCAGGGTACATCTGCTGAGCTGACGCAATGCGCCATGGGTAATTAATTACCAGATTTGTGTTGCATTCCAAAACAGAGAGGTTACATAAACAACTGTGGGAAAAGGAACTTTTTTATGGAGGTTAAAATGACTGCATCACTATGCTGTAAGAGCTGAATTCTAGGAGCTTATACAGATTAAACCTGACTGATATGTGTCTGTAACACTATGTCTTGAAAACTTTCTGGTACAAAAAGTTGCCATTATTTGTTCTTTGATGGCATAGCTCACAAGACAGTTTTTTAAATCTATATATTTGAGAACTTTGGCTTGATGAATGAAAAAGGTTTATGGTAAATATGATTATATTTCTCATAGTTAAGTATGGGAAAAAAAAGCTTGGGTATTTTTACTGAAACGCAGGTATTGCCTTAGCACCACCACCCATATGAAATGATACTTAGCCCTATATGACCAACAATAACAAGGGTAACAAAAGAGTTGGGTCAATTTCCAGTTTTGCTGGTCCAGCTTGGTGCATTATGTTTGTTTACTAGAAAATGCATGTGTTTTTTGGGTGACAAGACGAGACATGGCTGAGTTAGTCTCTCAAGATCACTGAAACTGCACCAATATGGCAACATTTTGGATTTGAAGCTGAGGTGTCCTAACTGGCTGCAAACGATGCAGTGCACTGCTGCAAGCCAAATGTTTGTTGGCTACCCAGTTTCTATATATTCCTCTCGCTCACTTTGAAAGCACCGCAATGGATGAGAAAAGGCCAATTTAGGAAGCTGAAAGTAGGACACCTTCTTTTGAAACCTGGCTGGAGGGAGATTGCCAGGAGCTCAATGCACAAAACAAGCTAGGCTACTTGCTGCTGGCTACATTATATGGCATTTCCAATACACATCACAATAATAAAAGACTTGTGTTTTCTGTTTAAAAAATAATACTACAAAACATAGAAAGATAGGAAGTAAGCTACCTATCTTTTAAGTGTTTACATCTTCAATTTGATCTCGAGCACATTTCTCATAGCTACATGGTTTATTTATATGAGGTAACAGAAGTGCATATTTAATAGATTCAGTGTGGATGAGAGCTCCAATGTTATGTGATACAATGTGATAGTCGGATGCTTGTTTGCTGTTAGCACACAGTGCCATTATAGTCTACTCGAAGCGGCTGTTGTGTCAAGTGCGACTAGATCTAGTGGTAAAATTTGGTACACTGGTCTGATCTGGTTCTGTTCACACTGGCCCAACCCTAGCCAACAACACACACGGCAAAGACCACATAGTTAAAAAGTGAGGCTACTGTTTGGATTGCAATGTAGTAAAGTGGTTCCCAAACTTATAAGGCAATGGCACCCAAGTAACCCTTTTCATTTTGACTTTGATGTATTTACAACGTCAAATCTTTCCATTGCTGCTCTGAAAGTTGATAGTTCTGACTGATCTGTACCAGGAATACTCACGAGCTGAAAAGTGTGTTGCGTCACTCTGACAGCTAAGAACCACGAGCAATCAAGCCATCTTTTTTTTTTTCCACATGTTTGACAATTTAAACGTTACTGTAACAGCTATATGGAAACTCAGGTATTACACTGGCTGCAGTATTTAAAATGTTCAACCACAGACAGAAATAAGATACAACTCCAACTCATCGATGAGAATAAAACTAATCAATTCTTTTGAAGCAACTAGCATCAAGTATGTATGGCTTTCACAGAGGAGAGGAGCAAACAAAGAACTGTGCTGTCTGCTCCATTTTATTCTTTTGAGCTTTCTCTTCCAGCAGAGAGGTTATTGTGGCTCATTACAATAAGTCAAACAGAGCTGTACATCTCCCTCACACTCAGGCTCCCACTTTGTTCCCATCCTCCCTCTGTCTCTCTCTCTTAAACGTTGACACCAGGATGGCAGCAGGCTTGCCACCCTCTGGCTTTAGCTTTTATCATGTCGAGAGATGTCTGCCCGCAGGACAGCAGATAAAAGGAAGATGAAGGGGGGAAAGGGGGAGGAGGAGTGTAAAGAGAAAAAAGAGGGGTGGTTGTGGAACCATGCAGGGAAGGTTCTGGGGGTTCAACTGAGAAAAGAAGCTGTGAGAATGACAATGTGCTGCAAAACAGATTGTAATTATGATGCAGTGTGAGGGATTTTTGAACTTGGGTTCAGGGCTCCGAGTGAGAAAATCCAGTCTCGCTGTGGGACTCAAACTAAGGGTGCAAGTGATACTATTTTTCTTGTTAATTCTAGATTTTTGATTATTTAATGTATACAGTGTCAAAAAATACAAAAGAAAGTCCAGGGTGATGTCTTTAACATAGTGATTTGTCCGAACACTAGTGCAAAAACCAAAGATGACTTTCTTTATGGTATTCAATGGAGACAAATCAGGACAATACTCAGGGTAACTCTACTTTATGAGACAAGGTTATTTCAATATGGGGATATGTAGCTCCATCACTGATAATCAATCACTGCTGCAGAGAGATCCCTCCAGTCGACAGCATTAAATACTCTTTGTCCTCTACATGTCTGCTTTATTGATAGACTAACAGGAAGCTGGCAGAAATTACGTCCATTTTTCTTGGAGCACACACAGTCCATTAATAGCTCTCTGCATTGTCAGGTAGTGCTGAGCAGCCACAGCAGCGGATTTTCTGGGCTCTTGATAAGAAGCAGCTGCAGTGATTTCAGCAGAACAGTGGACCAGGTCACAAGTTATTGCACCGCTTTACAGGGGCAGAATATCGATTCACAACAAAGAGCAGAAAGACACGTGGACAAAAGCTCCTGAGAGAGAAAATCAACAAGAGAGAACAAGATCTTGCTTAAGTTTTGGAGAAACTGAACTTGTTGTTCAGTCTTCAGTCTTTCCTCTGTGTAATACTGAAAGTGAAAAGTGAAAACTAACTAAGTACATTTGCTCATGCACTGTAGTTGAAGTTCAAAAAAAGTTCTTATCCTGTGTCACTATGATAATTATTAGGTTAACTCTTGGTATCAGTAAAATGTCCAAAAAGCTTTTCTGAGTATTTATAAATCAAAAGTCCTCTCTTTCCTCTTCTAGTGAAATGTTGGGAATTTTTTCCCAACATTTTGAGCCATTTTGATGGCTGACTACAAGTTCATAAAAAAAACTGGTGAACACTTTCTCACGAAAAAAGGGGGAAAAAGGGCGGTTAGATTTTGGCCTGTCATGATAACTTCTGTTGAACAATATATCGTCCCAGAAGTAATTGTGATGAACAATATTAATGTTTTAATTCTTAAAAATATTCAGACATTAGAACTGAAATATGAAAAAAAAAAACTTAATATTATGTTTAAAAAAGTAACTAACTGATGTCTTTCTCCCTGATTTTGTGTTTAGATGGGCGGATACAATTTCAGAGTTTAAAAAAACTCCTTACGTTGCAGAACCAATAGTAAATCTGCAGGGCGGTCCTTCAGTGGCTTGCTGAACTCTTGTGCTCGTAAACATAGTCCGACTGCGTTAAAAGTTTTAAACAAAGTCGCTGTAAGTCCTTCATTTCCACAATCCTGTGGACTGAGCACATGTTTGATAAAACGGAGTTAAATCTCTCGGCATCCATTTTCAAGCTTTCTGTGTGTTTGTGTCCTTGCAGACGAGAAAAGGGGGAGCACACATTTCCGGGAAGGCATGTCCTTTTCAAAAATGCAAGAGGCGTTGCTTTGTTGCTGGCCGTTTTCTCTGGTGTGTAAAACACACTTTAGAAAGGAGTGTTCCCAGACTATCAGAAGGCGGAGATCTCTGACTGTCTGGTGGCGAGACTAATTACATATAAGCTACGCTGTGTTGTCTTTGAAGTGCTGTTTTTTTTTTCCTTCGGACTCGCTCAAGAGGCCGGTTGTTTAGACGCTGCCCCGGTGTGTCCTGCTGTTTATTCTGATATCACACTGACTTAAATGTTGGTGAAATTTTCACACACATGTAAACAAAACAGGCAATATTGAGGTCAGTAAAATGATCGAGGTCATGTTGATATACTGTACAGTGAACTGACAATGTAATCGTCGCAACAGGCCTAGATGCAATCTAATTGTCTTCCTCACAAAGCTACAGTTGATAATTTATATGACAGAAGCTAAATGCCAATTCTCTTTGACTTTCATCACAGCTTTGTTGTCCTTGATTTTAGCATCTTATAAAGTATAATCAATTATGCTAAATTAAAACTGCACAGAGTATATGAAGTAGTTAATATGAATTCCAACACCACCACACTAAAATTCTGCTTTCAGGTTAATTGAGGGGGCAGGATAGCTTAATGGAAGCACCCTAATGTCCCCAGTCTTACCTGGCTGCGCTCACTGGTCTCCTTGATAATATTCAACCTCAAACCATACCAGCTAACCGAGCGTCTGCAGGCCAGAGACCCCCTGTCTCTGCCTGCTTCTTCATTAGTCTGGAGTAGGCAAGCCATCACAAAGACATCACAATCACCCGCTCCCAGAGGAGCTCAAGCAGGACTGCGGCCCACTCCCAGTGAACCCAACACTTTTAATAACTCCTAATCCTCACACAAGATTTGCTTGTTTGCTTTTAATTGGCTGGATTTTTGCCATCCATTAGCCTCATCTAGGGTTGAAAATCTCTCTTTCACACACTCACCTATCATGAATTCCTCAACCTGTTTTGCTTTGACACCGTTTCTGTGCCAAAAGATGAGATTACCAAGAGCTGCTGAGCTATAAGCCCTGTAAGGAGAAGGGGCGCTCAGGGGTTAAAGCCATAGAAGGAAAAGTGAAATTTCTTTTTTTTTCTCCTCTCTCAGCCCGGGTACCTCAGGGTTATCAATATTTCACAAGGCTGCAAGTGAGAGAGGGAGAGCGGCACGCTCAGTCGACTGTGGCCGGAGGAGGAGGAGAGGACGGAAGAGGTGGAGGAGGGAAGAAGCAGAATCTCTCCATCATCCTGAGAGCCATGCCTCCACAGGGCACCATTATAACTTATAGCCAATATAGTGTATGATTAAAAGAGAGCAGGAAAAAGGACGAGAGTCAACGAGATCAATAAAAAAGAACGTGAGAGAGTTGGAGAGAAAATGAACAAATGAGCATAAGAAAGAAGCCACAGAGAAAAGCTGAGTGGGGAGAAATAGAAAAACATGTGAAGGTTGAACATATTAAACATCACTGCAGGTAGTCTGGTTTGTCACTGTGTGATTTATATGTCATTAAACTTCTATATTGTACATAGACTGCCACATTGTTCTTAAGGGCCACCAAAGCAGCTTGGAATACACCAGGCCACTAGACTGCTTTGTTATGTCCAACCAACAAACCAAAACCCATTGATATAAAGTTGTGAGGGGTAGCTTCAGGTGTGTAGGATTCTGAAAGTAATAGTCTGGTTCATGTACTCAGTGACAATGTTAGGTGACTAACATTGGAGCAATTCAAGTCTTAGATGGACATACAATTCTTCTGGTTAAATGCTCAGTACAAAAGATGAACAAAAACTCTGATACTTTGATAAAAAAAAGATCAAAGTCAAAGCCTGTGGACATTAAAACTGAAAAAGGGAAGTCAACCATGCTCACAAGGTGCATTTCAGGTAGAAACATCCAGCTTCAAAGCCTAAAATTCTGTTGTATGCTTGGCTAACAGTGAATCTAAGGGTTTCCACTTTGTAGAAACCTGATAAAACATTCAGCAGTTTAATTCAGTTCATAGTCTGAGTCAGTTTGGGACAAATCAACTACTACAGCGTTCCTATTTTGTTCCCAGCGGCAATGCCAAAATCTTTGTTTGCTACACTCAGATTTGTACCTCTTAGTGGCTTATTGTCCACAGTACTTAGAACCATCCACTCTACCAAAACCTAAACCTATATTATCCAGGAGTTTGTCTTACTCTGGAACATTTAAGGGAATTTTTGCCTCACATCAGTTAGACGTTGGAACCGGCAGCTACTTCCACTTCAACTTTTTGCTTGTTTAGTCTGGCCAACATTTGAAACCCCAAAGATTCAGTTTAAAACACGGAACAGATTCATAACTGCACAAATGCAGCTAGAAACACTAAATATTTGCTATATTTGTGTGATGAACACATATCCATTGTTAAAATTGGTGTACTGTTAAACAGCGCATTTAGACCAGCCTCATGCACTGAGAGAGCAGAAAGGAGAGCGAGCTGTGAGACAGTTAGTAATGGACTTCACATCATAAAATTCACAACAACACATATTTGGACTTTAGGACCATTTCACAGGTAGGCAGTCACCACTTTTTTTCTCTTTTCTCTTGTTTACCATGCTGGTAAATCTGAATAAATTATTTTTTGGTGCTAATGCTATGAGTAAAATGAACCGAATGATTTATTTGTGGAGGATCTAATCGAACTTAAGATGTGCAGCATCTCCATCTTGACCAAAGTTTAAACATGTCTGTGCGATCAAAGCCACTTAGAACTAGCCCTAGCGGTTAGCCGACAACCTGATGGGCTTTAAAACTTTTCATTTATCCAAAAGACTTCTTTAAAAAAGGTACTGCTTTGGAGCATCAATAGCAAGCAGTTCCAACGTCTAATTGAGACCTGTGTTGATTTGTTAAAACGTGTAGCCACACCCAACTAAAGGGACTCCGCGTTTAAGTGGGGCTTGGTTTTTAATAACTTAACTTTAACAGTATGCTGCTTTTCTGCTAGCTTCACACTACAATATTCAAAACATTAAAGAAATAGCAGTAAAATAAATGGTCATGTTAGCTGCCACAGTTTCTTTGCATCTCTCTTTCTTTTTACAAGGGAGACTTTTAACTGAGAGTGACTAAAGGGTTTTTTTTTTTTTAAGTCTGTGTGCGTGACTGTGGTTTTCTTCCTCTGAGCCTCTGTCAATGTTTACCCTACAGAAGCTTTCACTCTGGACCCTGTGTTCTGGATCGCTGGCTGATTAACGAGCAGTAAAGACAGAAAAGACTCCCACTCACTCTTTAATTCACTCCGCTTTTTACAGCAGTTTTATTTGGAGCAACTTCTCACTTTTAAATTATTCATATGCCAAGTTTATTGTCAGATTTTTGTCTCTAGTCATGCAGAAGTTTTGGTTTTATTTTGTCCAAGTTTTGAGATTTCTATCTCCACTTTTTCAATGTAGTTAAGGGGGAAATAGGAACATCTCTTTTCAGAAACATGTCCCTTTTACTCTGGATAATGTGACACACTGTCAACATTTTTTTTTTTTTTTTTATCAGAGCTACTTTTGCAGAGGATGTAGTCCCTAAGGAATAAGGAAATCGGGAAACCTGCTTGTATTTCATTTCCATGAAATTTGAGAGAGCAGACACGGAGTGCAGAGTACACCAGTGAAGAATCATCTCTTAATTCATGTGACAGCAATTTGGGATGGAAGCAGACGCCACCTGATAGGAGCCGATCACATGCGTATTGGTACCCAGACAGGCTGATGTCAGCACAGAGCCTCGATAAAGATTCTGGATTTAATACACAGTCAGGAACAGACAGGCTTTTGTTTCTGGAAAAGAAAACTGTCGGCTGCTGTTGGAGCTGTGAATGGCAGCACTAATCCTGCTTCTCACAATCCAGCAGGACACATGATCACACACACACGGACCCATTCAGTACACATGCCTGAGCTAAGGGACGCACACACATATTTGACAAGAGACTCAATCATTACCATTAAAGGCTACTTCATGTACTGTATTATTTCATTTCATCATATATTTTGTTATATTAGGGAAGGCACTGGATTGGTACCATCTGGTTAGAGTGCAGGAGCGATACAGGGAGGTGTTACCATCGTGCTCAAGGACACCTTAGCACAAATAACAGCAAGGGGGCCAGGACACAGGCCTTCCAGCTGTGGGACAACTTTCTTTGACAACACGCAATCTGGAAATGCGCCTACAGGAAAATAAATTGCCAAAAATATGCGAAGGTGGGATTCCAAAAGTACTTTAACAGATGGAGAAACAAAATGTACAGAAAAACGACTATGTAACAAGTATGTAACAACACTTAGACATGTCATTCAATTATTATGATTCATCTGAGTTTCTAGAAACCACTGACTGAAAGTAATATGTCATCTGTAAAATAATCTTTAAATGTGTGAGACTGCTGGTAAACAAAAGCTACAGTATCAGTTTTATTTAGTGTCGGTATAATCATATGAGATCAGTACTGATGCCATGATTTTAAATAGTTAAGTCAAAGGAATACAGAATTTAGTGTCCTACTGTAAAAAATTAACCTCCTTTGTGTAAAAGGTTTGAAAATTTATGAAATTTCTGATATCTTGTGTGATTCTGATAAGAAAATATTGTGAAAAAATTAACACTAAGAATCCATCCAAATAGTCAAACCTTTTACATTTCAGTGGTGCCAAAGAAATATTGAGATCTGATAGTCAGCAGTGTGTTAAACACAGTGTGAACATGGCTGGGCAACTATTATTTGTCTTAAAATCAGTATATCAAAATGTGTCATTTTCACTGTATGATAGTTTGCTGTGGTCAGCAGTCTGTCATGAGGTATATGACACCTTTAAGCTTGTAATATTGCTTAATTACACTTTTGCATGTGAATGACTGGCATACTGCATATCCTGTCTTCATTAACAGCCTTGTGCAAGTCCCCAGGAGTAAACACCATGCATCCACAAGATGCAATTAGCACATGGCCAGCAGGGGCAGTGTGTTAGGGTGTGAAGTAAAAGTATGTGAACAGCCTCATTTGAATCACAGCAGCTTGTCTGTGTGTATGCCATAAAAAACAAATACATCACACCTTATGGGCACATCTTCACTCTGTAGTTAAACCTAAATGATAAGCAGTTAATCCTCACCCATTAAGGACAACCACAGTACCCTCTGAGGCATTACAAACCCAGCCAGCACCATTGGTGCAGACACTTAGGCCCTCTGTACTAATGACTCCTGTCTTAAACAAAGCTGGTTTATTGTTTTGCCCTTTGTGTTTCTCAGTCATTTGTATTTCTCTAAGAACAGCCTGAAGCCATTAATCTGTCCCTTAATCCTTCCTCCCTTCATATTCCCCTCTTTACTCCCACATCCTGTAATGGAAACAACAGAGAGCTACAAATAGAAAGCAGTAACCCCCTCCACTCCATTGGAGTGACCTAGAAGCTAAGCACTGTGGCTATCAGTTTGACATCTCACCCTAACCATATTTTCTCTTAACCATCTCTCACAGCAGAGGTCAAGTGGTGGCGTCCTGCTCTCTGTTTGGTCTCTAAACACCACTCTGCCCTACAATCTCCATCCTCCTCAGTCCATCAGAGAAGCCTGATAGAGTCCTGATGGAGTAGTGACCTCTGACCTCGGGCTATATGCTATCTGACCAGAGGGGCAATTAGAGGAAGCATGACCTAACAGGCCTTCAAGGACACAAAGAACAGAAGATGCTCACACATTTTCAGTGATGAAGGGCTACATGTTATGTTACAGTGAGCATGGGTTGGTTGGTTTCCATGTCATGTTAAAGAGCAGTTATTAGGATGGTTATGTTTAGGCATGTCCCGGCCGCCGATATTAGCAAAAAACATGCATCGGCATCGGATTGGACTGCGTGGAAAAATGCCGATCCAAGAACTCTGATCCAGGTTTTCTGGCCAGCCCAGCACTCCGCGATTCAAGCAGTCTATTCCAGTGATCCGCTCCAGCACTTACTATCAATCCACCAGGCCAGCATGCAGATGGCAGACACACATGAAGGGTAGGAGGAGTAGCGGTCAGCTTAGTTAACTATTTGTTTTGTGCTCTGGTTTTTTGAGAGTGATATTTTTATTTGGTTTACACTTACTTTTTAAGTAAAGAGCACTGATGGCATTGTTTTGGGCACAATTAGTGAAATTGGAGCCATGGATGGACTATTGCTTGTTTAAACAGTTGTACAATATTGTGTGCCTGTGCACCAGGCTGGCACTGACACTACTAAAATAACTGAAAAGGAAAGGCTGCATTGTTTGTTAAATGTCAACAATGTCTTGTGGTGTTAATCTATTTTTTTTATTTATTAGGGGGCCAAAGCACAAGTGTGTGGAGTCTTGCTGCTATTTTAATTTCAATGTTAGACATTTTAAAGATTTCTTGTGTTGATTTATTTTCTATTTATTAAGGGGCCAAAGCAGCCAAAGCAAACCAGCTATATTTTTTATTTAATGTTAATGTTCAAGTTTAAAGTTTTTTTATTTAACCCTGTTAACAATAAACAGGTCAGTTTCTCATACCAACTGTTGTGGATCATTCTAACTAACCTGATTAAGTAGTTGTTTCTTGTTAGAGTAATATCGCTTGATCAAACCTCTTCTAACATGACTGACAACAAAATAAGTGAATATGTATTATACGCGCTTGGATAGGATCAGTATCGGTATCAGCCAAAACTCAAGGCTGTAATATTGGTATCGGATCGGAAGTGAAAAAGCTGGATCGGGACATCTCTAGTTATGTTGATCCATCCATCAGACGCTGCTATCGATGCTGTTCTAAATCAGTATGCCTTCTCAATATTGTTATTATCATAGCTTGTTTTACTTCGCTCTGCCCAGCAAAAACAGGTCTGTTGACATGGCTCTGCATCAGTGTGGACTTCTGACTCTGGATTCAGGTGGATGCGTTTGTTTCTAGGGATTGATAAGGGAATATCAAATCCCCTTCCCCCACAAAAACTGGTTCGAGTGGATGCAATGTCAGACGGAAGACGTAAACAGTGTAACAAGCTGACCATTATGTCTGATATCATAGGCAATTTATGTATTTGGGATATAGAGCCAGGATTGGACATTATGGTGCCCTCTGCGAAACTGTGTGTGTCGTTCTTAGTCTGACATTTAAAAATCTGATTAATAGATACTGTAATAGATTATTAGAACAGTCACCAATTGCAGGCCCTAATGAGATACAGACAAGCTTCAAAGCATCACCTTGGAGAAGACCAAACCTATTTTATTTGATAAATTACTTCTTCTACTGCAGAAATTGTCTATGATATATTTTCTGTTGATCAACAAATGTACTGATCCAGCAAATGTTCCAGCTATTATCTCAACAGCCAGTGGATAGATTGCCTTAAAATTTGTTACAGATATTTGTAAACCCCAGAAGCTGAATCGTACCACTGTTGGTGACCTCCTCTAACATTTCTTCTCACGCCATCATCAGGCTGAAATGTCTGTTCCATCAACACTTTGATGCATGATAATTTATCTTATAAGGTAATGGCCTAATCTGCATGAAAGCTGCTTCACACATTTATGGACTCTAGAGGATATTTTGTGGACCGCCTGACCTTTGGGCCATAATTTCCACTTGAAAGGCTGAAATACAGCAATCTAAAAGGCCATGGTATTTCCTAATCACATTCCTGTTCCCCAGAGGAGGAAGCCTTTTGATTTCAATAACCCATTACGTTTCCTCTGGCACTGCCCGTGAGACAAACTTTTACATTTCATCTCCACTACTGGGAAGGTTTTAAGAATAGATGAATTATGAGTGTGTAGTTGGTTCAATTCAACACTGTAGCCTCTAGGGGCCGAGGTTTCAGACTGTTGGACATGTCTTAAATCCGTCCAGCCGACTGTACTGGTAGCCAACTGTGGGAAACCAGCCACAAAAAGGGATTTACAGAAACAAAACGTGCCAGAGGACAGCCCTCCCAACAAACACACCGGGTCCAGACAGAGCTGCTGTGTGGAGGCAAACAAATGTGCATTTGTCAGTCAATGTTTTAGTTTGTCTGTTTGGCAATATTTTCACAAAAAGGGATAATCTCCCCATAAAAACACACATTTACAAAGTGAAATATTTTCATTTCCTAATAAAAAGTTTGGCAGTTATGTAGTTAATTTGGGATGTGCTTTAAGTTTAGATTGCAGCCTAGGACCTTTGAACCTTTCCCACATAAACTATAAAAGCCCTGTATTTTTGTAAGCATACATGCATGGAAAGACATCCTTTAAGAAATCACTGTATAACAATAGGCTGCTTTGCCATCTGCCCTATGTCAATAAATTTGTCTCGAGTGTCACGCAGAAATATAATTCTATATAGCTTTTTAATGCAGTGAAACACACTGGATAATGCAACCACACATGCATATGCATACTCATAAAACAAAGTAAGGATGCAAGCAATGCAAATTTAAAATGAGATCAAAGTGGATGGTCAGAGATGAGTATATAATAATAGAGCAATAGTTTATTATCGCCCACTGCTGGCCCAACACCACATGAATACAGATATAGTGCAAACCTCCTCAGTCTAAGACATAACAACGTAGAGCGCAGGTCAACAGTCCAATAAACCTGAGAGGGAGTCAAGACCAAGGCCAGCAAAAGCAGTCTTACTCTAAGGCTTTAACCAGCACGACTTTTTAAATCAGTTATTTCAGTGTAAAATATGATATCTTAAAAGTCACTGCAGTGGATTTAATATTAAAATACACTGTTTATAAATAATGACGGAACATAAATGAAAAAGCTGGATGAAGAGAGTTTGTGTATTTTGTGAAAATATAGTATCACGCAACTCTCACATTGTGAAACCTGTATCTGGAAGTTAAAGCCTGACATAGAACAGGTGCAGTGAAGTCCTACAATCTCAGCAAATCCAGGTCATCTCTTCCTGCATGGTGTCCTCATTCAAGGCCTACTTCCTCTCTGCACAAAGCTATTTTAAATACTGCAAATACTGGATATAGAACACAGTGCTTCAGTGGATCCTTGTATTATTTCTCCTGGCAGCTTTAGAGTGTGAGGGAGGGGAGGTTATCTGAGGCTGAACACTAAAAACTGACTCAAACATACGAAACTCTCCCCACCCTCTCTCAAGGGGTGGGTGAGGTGGTGCGGAGGGGGGAGACTGGTGCTTGCTGACTCAACATTGCTGGAGCCTCTCCATCTACAGCCCTGAAGCACTAAGAGCACAAAAATAGGATGAAAACATCTAAAAAATGCAAGAATGAAGAAAAGATATATATTTAAATGTGCTACTAATGTTTTCCTCACATTCACAATACCAATTTAAATTATTTCAAAGTTTTTACATGTTTTAGATCATCCAGGGTTCAACGCTAAGGTTTTTTTTTCACTTGCCCGGTCAGGCAAGTTGGTCAGAGATCTACTTGCCCAAAGTCAGTTTTTACTTGCCCTATAAAAATTGTTTAATTTAAGCGGCTATCAATTAACAAAGACTGCAGTTATTTTTATGTTATATAATCTTTATTCACACTGTATTTATTAATTAAAACAACATATGTCATGTATTGTAGCTTAATTTCTACACAAAAATGAGTGTCAGGGCTTAAAGTGAAAAATTTGTCAATCATTCTCCATCTATAATTTTGCGCCCTATTTGAGCCATGCCCACCTCTATTTATTTTTCACCCCTCTCTCCAGTTCTGCTGTATTAACACCGGGTTTAATATATTTTGCTTCCATCTCTCTGCCCTGCTCTACTCTACTTCAACGCTACTTAGCTCTCTCTCTACTCTACCAGTAGACTACCACATCTACCTGTTGCACAAAATGCACACAGCAGTGTTTCCCCTAGGATGGAGTTGTAGCAGCGGAGGTGAAGCACACGCATGAAAAATAATTTTCACATGCGTGAAACTTTTTTGTATGCTTGCAAAGCACAGCCTGCTGGGATGTTTCTGTGTATCTACTGGCACCAGAAGGGCTCTTTGGGACTGAGTACACACAGTACATGTGTGCACAGTAATGAGCAGGTGAAATGTCTGTCTAGCTTACATATGAGGTGTCTCCAGATTTAGGAACATACAATTTTATTGAATATAATAAAGTAACAAGTAACTTGACATGCTGCTGTTTTGTGCTATAACCTATTTAAGTGTTGGAAGTTGTTATTTACGTGACAACGCCTGAACGCAACACAAGCTCAGCACGAGTGCCATGCTGAGCTGCTGTGCGAGCAACGTGTTTGTCTGTGCGTAACAGCAGTCTGTTGATGGTTATTTATACAGTGTCCATAACAATAACTTTGTCAGCTGACAAACTGGGCTCGGGGTCAGGTACGGTCAGGAAAATATGTCCCGAGCTGCTCTAGCGTGCTCACCTGTGTGTGTGGCGGAACTCCGCCATGTGCGATACAGAGAGCAGAAGAGAATTGTTAACGCGTGACCATGTAGAGACAAAAATGACACGATGACATAACACCATAAATAGTATATTGTTATCTTATTATATGAAGCGTCCGTTGCGCAAAATAATATCAATGGGGGCTGTGGGCAGGACATTGTTACACAACGTGTACCTGTGACTTCAGGCAGAGAGAGCGCTGCATCAGAGCAGAAGGAGCACGTTTTATAATACATTTATTTTATCAATTAGTTATTAACTTTTACTGTTTTTAGCAACTTGCCCGATCGGGCAAGTGAGTTGTTAGTTTACATGCCCGACCTTGAGTTTTACTTACCCCGGGCAATCAGGCAATCCTTATTGTTGAGCCCTGTCATCTACTTCAAATAACATTTTTATTTGTATTATGTCTGCTGACCATTTGACACAGTGTTTTAGTTTTTTTTTTGTTTGTTTTTTTTGTTTTTTTTAATCCCATACCCTCCAGGAAGCCATGGGTTTCTATAACATTTAGAGTAAAAGTCAACATGCAAAGGCTTGAAACTTGCTTTAAGATACTGTAACTGATTAATACCAGGTAATATCATGTTCGCTAGATACTGATGGTTAGGTTGCCTTGTTGTACATACGGCTTCGTAAGGTGTTGGCCGCTATGGCTCAGGAGGTAAAGCAGGTCGTGATCGATCAGCGGGTCAATTCCCAGCTCTGCATGTCTAAGTATCTCCTTGGGCAAGGTAGTGAACCCCCAAATTGCTCCCAATGGCTGTTTCATCAGTGTGCCAGTGTGTTCAAGCTGAGTAGCAGGGGGCAGTTCAGCCTTGGCCACCAGTGTGTGAATGTGACATGTAGTTAAAAGCATTTTGAGTGGTCCGAAGACTAACAGGGAACTACATAAGTGCATGTCCCTTTACCATAATAACAAACCTTATGGTGTAACAAGTAAAATTGAACAAGCACATTTATGTCATTATATGTCTTTTTTCTGCTAGTGTACTAATTTCCCTAATCGATAAATCACATGAAATGGTTAAAAAAGGCCCCTCAAAAGTTTCTAATGCCCAAGGCCCCATCTCTTTATTGGTTGTTTTGTCTTACTTACTGTCCAAAAGCCAAAGATAGTTGGTTTCTTCACTTTTTTTTTTGTTTGGAATTTTTACTTAATAAATGACTTGATCAACTTGGATTTTAATCCATGTTTTAAATATGTGTGGTGATGTGTTAGAGCTAAAACAAAGCATTAAGATCCTCTTAACATTGATTTCCATGGGGCGTCGGTGGCTTTGTGGTAGAACAGGTGCCCCATGTACAAGGCTGTTGCCGCAGCGGCCCGCGTTCGAATCCAGCCTGTGGCCCTTTGCTGCATGTCATCCCCCCTTCTCTCTCTTCCCCTTTCACGCTTACCTGTCCTGTCCATTAAAGGCAACATGCCCAAAAAAATATAAAAAAAAAAGCCCATTGATTTCCATACCACACCAATAGGCAACCATTATCTTGCTCAAAGGTGGGAAAAATCTATTCATCTAAAATGTTTAACACTAATAAAGACAAAGAGGTAAAAGATGTTGATACTTTGTTATGTTCCTTTTAATGTATTTCTAAAGTTGTAAAGGTCTGTTCTGATACACGATGGCTTGTTGTTGCTCACTGGGCTTGGCGTCATTTACCGATTACCATGAGAGGGAGAAACTGGATAGGTCTGATGAGATGCTGAGAGAGAGAGAGTGTGTGTGTGTGTGTGTGTGTGTGTGTGTGTGTGTGTGTGTGTGTGCGTATGTGTTAAGAGTGCTGGTATGCTTTCTCTACTCATAGCAGCTGGAAATGTGATAGTATGTGACTGTTCGGAGTGTGCTTCTGAACAATGAAGCTGTGTCAAAAAATCTCATGTGTATAGAAATCTTAGCGGGAAAAAATGCCAAATGTGTTTTCCTGCTCACATTCTTTCCTTTAACCCTTTATACAATCATTTATGTCATGTCAAATTCTAAATGTGTGACCTTTGACCCCTGTGAATAACAAAAGAATCCTAAGCTCTAGTCTTGAGCAACAAACTGGTTCTTACCTGGAGTCCCCTGCGCCTCAAAATACTCGAGTCATCCATGATTCTGTGAGCTCGGGTATCTTTTCCTTTTTGGTTTTCTTTTTACAAAGCTACAAAGATCAGGCACTTTCTAGGAAGTACGTCCACAAGGAGGAAGTTACATTACAACTTCCTCCTTTCTTTGTCCATAAACTGTCAACAAAAGGCCATGTCATCAAAAAACAGAGTGAGTTGCCAAGAAAGTTATCCTATATTTATGAGACTGTCCTCTTTTCTAAACAGTCCTCTCTGCTCATTTTCCAGATCTCTAAAAAACTCTACAAGCCTTGTTTTTTCTTAGAAGCTTCTTCAAATGATTCTCCAGTTGAGCAGACCTGATGTGGTTCTTTGCAGAGCATTCCTGTATACACGTCAAAAGAGAATTTGTGTCAAAATGAATGAGTGTTTCTAATTAAAGAGGAACAAAAATGTGAAACCCAAGGCTTCCGAGATATTCCACTTGGCCATCTTTAAATTGTTCCAACAAATGTTCGAAAGGACGAACAAGAAAACAGCAGAGAGTAAAATAAAAAGCAGGGGAAAGTGTTGCAGTCTTCTTCGTTGTGGTTCTGGATCAGAGCATCACTGCTCTGTTTTCTCTTCCTTTATCCCTTTTGTTTATTCCAGCTGGTTGTAGAGGGAGGAAGGTGCGGTCTGGATGTAAGCGGCCAAGGATCGTCCTCTCCTCTGTTTCGTCGTCAGAGCACGTGTTGTTCCTGAGCTCAGCCTCCGTAGGTTGCTCTTCCATTCATCCGTTCAGCGCTAGACACACCCCTCTGCCTCGCTCTCATACAGATGTAGGGAGCTGACACTCTAGTGCTCGGCTTCTTCTGTTTTCTAACCTCTTGTTCTCTTGTCCTCTCCTTTTTCATCCACCTCCCACCCTTAAGGCACTAGTCCAGAGGAGACTCCACTGCCTCCATTATTCATGGGAAACTCGCAATAGAAATTAATGATGACAATGGGGCCTCAGGGGATATATGGAGGCAGGGAGAGGAGGACAGAAGGGAGGCAAAACATAAATGGGAAGGCACCAGCTTGCAGCCCTCTGGCTTAGCTGAGCTGTCCCAAAAAACGAGGTCCCAAAAAACACTTCAAAACCACTCGCAGCGAGCTGGCTTTTAAGAGTTTCTTTCAACAAGGGTGTCAGTCAGAAGTGTGTGGATTTATGAGTGAGTCCACAGAGTTTATAAAAAAAAGGCTTGCTTTCTCTCAATCACTTTTTTCTCTATGGGACAAGAGAAACGAGAGAAAAGAGAATCCAAGAAAAAAAAAAACAATAACACACACTGCCCACGCTTAAAGCTGCTGGACTCGCCTGGCGACAGAGAGAGCAGACAGAAAACAAGAGGTTGTTTGTTTGCTAGCAGCGGTCCACTGAGCGAGGAGGCACCTTGCATCCATCTCCATGCCAACCGGCCGGGCCAGATTCCATCTGGTTAACGCCGGCAGGAGCTTAGGGACTCCCACACATACAACTGTCGCCTCCACATGCAAGCCTGTCACACACACTAGTCATCTCTTCATCTCCTCCGTCCCCTTCTGCGTCCTCTCCTGCATCTCTCAGTCTTTAGTGTTGTTCCAATAGGCTGCAGGAAGGAGGAGATCCGGAGTGGAGGAACAAGGGAGGAAGGACCAGTGGAGATATTGTTTTCCTCTCTCTGAGAGAAGTGCAGATGTGGCCTTCGAGCAGATCCTTTCCGTCCTTTTCCTGCTCTTTAAATCTGTCCGTCTCTTCTGTTGTTGCTTTCTTTGCTCTCTCTGATGTGTCAGTATGCTCACATGCTGTGACTCCTCCCCCGTTCTTTCATCAAACTCACTCTCTCGCTCTCTCTCTCTCTTGCTTTCTCTGTGGAGGCGTTAGCAGGAGACAGAGACTTTGCTCACAATGAATGGAGGGACGACGGGCGCTCCGCCTCTCCCTCCCTCGCTCCTCTGCACTGTGTGTCCGCTGCCACAGCCTCGCTCGTTCTAATCAAAACAAGAGGGTGTGTTCACACCACACACACACACATAGACACACACACACATACAGCAATCTGTGGTTCATGTTTTATTATTGTGTATGGATGAATTAATCATGAGCCCACTGATCAGAGGCTTTGGATGATTACTTATTCAAGAAAATAAATTCAAACATAGGCAGGTCTCACCAGCTCCATCTTTTCAAATGTGACATCATGCAAATATCACACCTAAATGTGATAGCTGGGCGATTAATGTGCTGCTCTAACAGCCTGCACTCGTCTTGAACCTGCTGCAGGGATTTGCTCCTATTCAGACACAAGAACATTAGTGAGGTCGACCACTGATGTTGAATGAGCAGCTCTGGCTCAAAGCCAGTGCTCCAGTTCATCCTAAAGGTGTTAGATGAAGCTGAGGTCAGGGTTCTTTGCAGGCCAGACACACATGGAGAAAATATTTTTCTATGGAACTGGTTTTACACACAAGGGCATAGCCATGTTTAAACAGGAAAGGGACAAACACAAACTGTTGACATAAAGATGGAAGAACACTATAGTCTAAATAATAACTGTATGCTGCAGCATTAAGTTTCTTCACTAGAAGTAAGAAGCCCAAACCAAGAAAAACAGAACCAGACCAAAAATACATTGTGCTATTCATTCATTTATTTATATCTGGAGGAACTCTACAGCACTTTGGTCAACCAAGGTTGTTGTAAATGTGCTATATAAATAAATTTGACTTGACTTGACTTGAAGGATTTGGATAGCAGTGTTCACATACTTTTGGCCCCATGGAGCATATGTGATTTGAAGTACGTAAAACATGCAAAAAAAACCAAAAAAACAAAAACCCACTATAACAGCCTCTAAATGGCTGCTCCATAATTTGTGTTTCATTTTGAGGTTTTTACATCAGTCTGTAGCTTCCCAGTAATGTTCCTTATGTAGTCAAATCTGCAAATTCCAATGTTGGTAAAAGTATGTAGCCTATGTTTTAGTCTCAAAATGCTCCCAAGCCCTTCTAAAAACTACTTCCCATTTGACCTGGCGTAGAGTTCTGCATGATGTTGTTGCTACATTTAAAATCATGTACTGCTGTAAGCGCTATGTTAGTCCAATTTCCAAAGTCACACAATATCGCAAATTACACAGTCAAGGCAGCGGTAGACCAGCAACTCCTGTCAGGTGGCTTTTAAGAGGGTGATATAACCACTTCTGTCCCCTGTTAGAAAGGGCTCCCTGACAGCAAGGTAAATGGGTAAAAATAATCTAATAGTGAACCATTAAACTTATTGATTTATTAAGGTTGGTCTTTTCGATACATGGCTAAAATACATTTTGCTGCTGGCCATGGTCACAGCCACCAGATCCCTTTGACAACAACTGTAATCTTACCTAGCAGAACAGCAGTACATTGCTTAGCTTTTGTGTCCCAGTGCTCCTGTCTGCTTCTCCAAACTGGGAGCGCTCTGACAACTATCTACTGTAGGTAATACACTGACTAAGGATCTACAATTGTAATTATACAATACAAATGCAGTTTTACACCCCCCATACTGTTGTCAAATAGTGTTTGCGGGGGTTGAGGGAGAGGAGGGCATGAGCGCTGTAACCTACATCATCGACCTTTTGCAAACAGCTAAGTGGAAGGTTTGATTTGAAAAAAATGGCAAAGAACCCAGATGGACTCGCCCTTTAAAGGATATACACTATAACATTATAGAGTGAATAGCTTATTTTTAAACTCTGGTCTGTTGGTTGGACGAAGAAGCATTTTGGTCCCCCTTGGTTTCTTGGAAATTGTGATGGATGTTTATCATTATTTCCGGACAATTTTTACTGATATGATTAACTGAAAGTACATTATCAATAAAGAATATAATTGTTAGTTACAGAACTAACTCTAGGAAAATTCATGTTTTGAAGGATCGTTTGAAGTTGAATGTCATTAATGTTCCATCTGAGTCAAGACAGAATGACAGATAATGCATAACAGCCTATGCTGAAAACCAGGACACTATTTTTAACTGGCGAGCCTCCTCTGCAATAAACAGACGGAGAGACAGAAAAGGAAAAAAAGGAGAATAAGGATACAAAGGGAAATGGAGGCAGAGATTTCATGGTAGAGAGAGAAGAGAAGGCAGAGTGGCTGGTGTCCTCCTACGCTCCACAGAGAGCCATGTACCGATGACTCACAAAGAGATGAGAGATTCTTAATGAGGAGGGATGGATGGGTTGGATAACTACAAAAAATACCACCACTTCTCCAACAGTAACAGGAGGGAAGGAGCTGGCCTGTGCTTGTCCTCTGTATGCATATACTGGGATTGTACAGCATGGACACAACATGTTGTGTTTCTGTGTATGGATCAGTATGTTCAGAATCTGCTCCCTCTTTGTGAGGAGAAACCAGACCCTAAGTAATGTTGGTGAAACAGTGTGAGGCCCCTCCCCTCTCTGTCTGGGGGTCCTGGTACTGGTCAGAGCCTCTGTGTTAATGAGAGCAAAGGCCAGAAGGGGCCACAGAGAGGAATGTTCACACAGCCACAATGAGACTGACTGACACCAGCTTACTGATGGACTGGGTCGACTGACTGGCGCTTCACTGGCTGGTTCTGCAAACACACAGAGGCTCAGCTACGTAGCTGGTTTGTTGGCTCTGAAATCCCTCTCACATATTTGTTAAAGCTTTATTTGCTCAGTGTGTGACGACATCCTGAATACAGCTGATCACTGTAGCTTTTATCAAACAAACAGGAAGAAATAGTGCATATTTTGGGACTATTGTCAATGGCGGATCAATCCACATTTAGTGCTCCAGCGAGTAAATGTGGCAGCAGGACGGTGTTTGTGGGATTCAGCCAAAATCAACTATGGTGTGTACTCATGGTAATGAAGGAACATGTCATCCATGTGCAACAGTGTGGCTCAGTGATGTGTTTTAAATAGTTTGTGGCTAACAGTGGAGCTCTATTGCACAGAGGAAAAAGATTCATCAGGCTGTGATAGATATTTATGGTTGGTTGGGTCTTGTGGTTTAATAAAATTCATTGATCTAACCATGCAATAGCCTCTGAGAGGCTAATAAGAACAAAACCAGACTACTGTTTGAACATTAAATAATAAAAACTACAAACTAAAACTCCAGTCACTTATGCTGCACATTGCACTGAAAAAAGACATTTATTTTTTCTATTACGTTGGACCTATATGTCCTAAAGCCTGACACAAACAGCACAGGTCTTTGCTTATACGTCAGTCAGTTGGCGTGTGTGTGTGTGTGTGTGTATGTGTGTGTGTGTGTGTGTCTGTGTGTCTGTGTGTGTGTAGATGTTGGTGTTCCAAGTGTCATTTAAATCCAGGAGATGCCTATGTAAAACTATAACAGGGCATATTATATTTAATATTTATCTAATACTACTAATACTAATAATAGTAATTTATTACATTATTGGGGAAACAAGCCAAATATCTTCATGACATTGGCAAAGGTATCTGCTGTTGGCAAATGCTCTGAACAACAAGTCCCCGAGATCATCATCAATATGCAATACTATCACTCATCCTATTCTTTTAAAATGGTCTTAAAGGAATACTTCACCCACAAATCAGTTTGTAAATTAATTAGTCATGCCATGTTAACTTGAATTCATGAAGAAAGCTTTGTTTTTTCCTGCATGCCTCCACTGTAAAAGGCAAATATATTCATTAATTGATTGTTTGGGGACTGTGTTTAACTAATTTTGACTAACTGATATACAAATAGTCTTTTTGAGGGTGAAGTATTCCTTTACAAAACTGAATGGAGGAGAAAAATATTGTCAGTGAAAATGAAGAATGAACCACATTTAGCATCTGACTCATACCTCCAATGACGTGTGGGAGTAACTTTTAAAAGTGTTTATTTACAACTGATTAAGAATGCTGACTTGTATCACAGGGAAGTCAGAGTAAACAATAAAATGGTAATTTAGTGCCATTCACACATACAGCAAGGCAGACTAATAGGGCTTTCACACCAGCACATGGTAACACTGCCTCCAGTCATTTCAATGAGGGCAAATGAGGGGAAAGTGGCAGAGGAGAAGCAGTTTTCGAATACAGCAGTAGGCTTATGAAGTGGTTATTGCCCAAGTAAAAGCACAGAAATTTCACTCTGCCGCACAGAGTTCTTGCTGAAGTTCTGCCAGTGGCCCGACCAAAAAGCGGGCATCACAGAAGCAGAAAGAAGACAAAATGGAGGAGCTAATTAATTATGGCGCTAGCAATTTATAAAGATAACCATAAGAAAAATTGGGCCTAAGATAACATTGAGCTGATGAGCTTGCCAACGTAACATGTCAAATTCCTGAAAAAAGCCGTCTGAGGGCCAACGAGGACCAACAGTCCTGAACGCACTGCATAGACTAGGGTGACAGAGGCTCACTGACAGCCCGACATTGACCAACGGCCCACCTTGCATTGTGTGTCAGGGCCTTAGGAGTCTACAGCTATGTTAGCAGCTCTGGACCAACTGTAGGCACAGCTGTATTTTGAGCTAAATGGTAATATCAGCATGCAAATATGCGCACGATGACAATGCTACCATGCTGATGCTCAGCAGCTTTACCGTTGAAAATTGATAATAAGCTTTTTCCTTACATTTGGGAGCAGCAGTAAAAGTCATATATTTCAGAATTTCATTCAAGTCCATATTTTCATTTTTACCCCTTGACTAATACAAACCATGAGCCTAACCACTAGTATATATATCCACCTTGAACAAAAGGAACCACTGGATTCTGTTACTTGTCTCTTGAGCCACAGAAAGAGATACTGTGAAACACAAGATGCTCAGAAACCAGAGTCGAGACAACAGGCAGAAAGAGTGATGATGAATGAGAGAGAGTTAAGAAAGGCTGTTTTCTTCTCTGCTTCATACACAACTAATTAAACCAAAAGCCTGTTCCTGCTCTGTTTTATGTCTCTGCTGTATTGGAGGTTAATTGAAGCTGTGGCCCCGACTGTTCCTGTCAATGCAGAAGAATTGCAGAGAGCAGCATTTTCTTCCTCTTATTTCTCTAAATCTTTTCCTGAGTCCCATAAAAAGAAAAAAAAAATCTTGCTTCTTTGACCTCCCACCCTCGCTGTTTGACCAGTGAGGCACTCAGTGCTCAGATAGTGTTCTGTTTATAGCTGACAGCGTCAGGCTTGTTGAGCCCTGTCAAACCAGAGACCCAGCTACCTGACCTTCTGCATGTCTTTACAAGAGACAGACACAGTGGAGGACAGAACATTGGTCTTTAAATCTAGACATAAGATTTTCTTGCGATTTTTTGGTCTGTTGCATCTCAAAATCCTGTTACAAAGCTTCAACAACTTCCACAGTCTAGAGATTAAAAAGTCTTTCCGTAATGGTACCAATATGACATATTAAATAAAAAAGGCAAAGACACTTAAATTAAAACTCATTAGAAGACCAACTAAGATATCTCTTAGAATAGTTCATTCAATCCCTGCTCATCCCAGTTTCATGTTCCCAAACACCAAGTTTAATCAAACAAATCATGAAACTACAAAATACTTCTGTGCTGCAAGAGATACTTTGACAATCTGATTTTCAACTGGATCAGATTTCTATGACTTTTCATGATGATACCAGATTCATTCATTTAGTTTTCATTAAATCAACAAATGATGAGTCCTTATGGGCATACAAAATGGAAGCAGCTAAACTTAATTTAAATTTATTGTAGTACTGACTGAAGGCTCGTAAGGTCAATTGATTGCGAAGTGAGAGGTCAAAGGTCACAGAGGTACACACACACACACACACACACACACGCACTTACACGTACACACACACACACACACACACACACACACACACACAGAGTTTCATACACAAACAGTAATCTGAAAGTTTACATTGGACACGCTCAGTCTACCATTACGATATGGAAACAAGTGACCTCTGACTGCTGTAGAGGACCTGAAGATAGATTCTAATACCTCTGACCACAGAGTCCCAGCTCACACATACATACTGTATATTGTATACATGTATGTACTGTGAGTTTTATTACTGCACCATATGAATAAAATAAGTGATATAATGACCTTGTTTAATACTGTGATAGTAATCTCAGAGGCAATATCATAAAGATTAAAAGTTACAGTTGCAACTAACTAACTAACAACACACTATAAAACCCTGTTCTTTGGGTCTACTGATAAATATGTACCAAAAAAATCAATATTCAAATCCAGATTAAGACCAGCTTTTACAGGTTAGCATTCTATGGCTAACTAAATCCTGTCTACTGCAGCTTCGCAGTAAAAGCCTTCCACCTGCCAGGACAGGCAACTACATTATTTAATAATTCATTTTGTAAATTACATATTCATCATGCATTGTATGTGCTCTTGCGAGTATTTGTGTTCTGATTGTTTTTGTTTGAGCACTACTACTTTTAGTACTTTGCAAAAGATCTGAATTGATCAGATGATCAACAGAAATATAAGCCACCATAATTTTCCTCATTTCAGAATCTATATGTGAGAATTTGTTGCTTTTTCAAATTGTATCTAGAAATTTTAATTATTTCATGACTTTTTTCACACTACTACAATTAATGAAAAAAAAAAAAAAAATTCTGCAGATTAATTAAAAATGGGAATAATTTGTCATCATGTGCCCAGCCGCCCTACAGTGTAAACCTGAGGTGCTACATGAATAAATTTTATTGTCATTAAATTGTTGTAAAATGATTAAATAATGAATTCAAAATACGTAATACATTGTGCAGCTGCAGTCAGTTTCATTATATTTTTTGGTGATGCAGACAATTTCTTCTATGGATGTCTATGGACATAGATTTAACAAATGGCCCTTCATTTTGCTGCCCAGCTCTTTGTCCACAGAGACTTGTATACACCTCCTTTTATTTACAGTTTGGTTGCTTAATTAAAAACTTTTGACCAGGACCCAAACCACAGATGTGCACACAAACTTACATCCACTAACACGTCTGTGATACAGTCACAGCCAAGTCACACATGCAAATGAAAATACATGAATAGGAAGTTATTTGCAGACACGGACGCACACAAACACACACACACAGGCTGTTGTGCCAAACAAGGACGTCATCTACATTGTGTAATAAAGGAGCAGAGATAAAGAGCTCCTATTTGTGTGACTTCATTCATCAGCTTGATGAGCTGGTCTACTGTTAGTCTGACTGTCCTGAGCCAGCTGGCCGCCTGTCTGGACAACAGCCCGGCTGATACCTCTGCTCGGAGCATGAGTGTTCAGATATACTGAACCTGAGCAAACAATGGGGGTAAATGAGGTTTGGGGTGATAACAGCAGTGCTGAGGAGAGGTAGCAAGCCATACTAAACAATGCAAAGTCTGTCCGCTGCAAAGATTGACAAGTAAAGGAAAGTTTGTGAGTAAGGCAAGACAAAGGCAATTAAAGAAAGCTTGAGAGGAAGACAGCTAACAGAACTGAGCAACAATCCAGCCTGAAAATAAAAACATGAGGCCTGTGTATTGAGATGACAGCTGAGTGTGTGTGTTTCTGCATTATGCTGACAGTTTGCATGCTGCTCTGTCTACGCATTGTGCTGACGGTGTGTTTGAATGTGTGTGTCAGCCTCCTCAGACAGGACAGCAGGAGAGCTTGGCCTGAATAAATTAAACACGGTGTTTGTTACAGACTGACGGAGCTCAAATGGGAGTACTGCATTAGTGAAGTCCATCCACGTTAGGAGACTAGAGGTTGAAATCTTTAAGAGAAAGTTAAATCAACGCGAAGAGCTTTGACCTTACATAATCACAAGTCCTGGAAAATACATCCTAGTTCCACTGCTTTCTCTTAGCAAGACACTTCTTTATCATGGAGGCAGGCAGTAACGGCTGTTCTGCTCGGCTTAATGAGGCTGGATATGTACAGCAAAAGAGGAAAATTTTGAATTGTTTGTGTCAGAGGCCAAGTGTCATGGGAACGGAATATAATCTAGAACACTTTATACCAAAAGGTTTCACCTCAGCCACATGTTGAAATCTAACCTCAATCCACCAGACAGCCCTTGAGTGACTGCTGATGTGGTTTAAGGCGCAAAAGAAAACTTTGTACTATATATTATAGACACTTTTTGATCGCTTCTGTACAATTTCAGATATTTAGATAACTCCTGTTAAGGGCAGCCAATAGCTTTCAGTCCATCCTTCAAATGAAGTAATTTGGCAAGCCAGCCGGCCAACATATCCACTCAGACAGAATCTTACTTACAACATTAGCTAGCAAGCAAGCAAAGGTTTAGCAGCTAGTTGTAACTTAGTTATGCTGCATGGATCTGGTGTTGGTTGCTTCATAACATTAGCTGATAAAGTAATTTGCACAAGGGAAGCAGCTAACCAAATACCTGCCAAATCAGCCCTTAAATCTGGATAAATCAAATTACGGCAATCATACAGGACAATATTTTGCTATGTTAGCTAGCTAGCTAGTCATCCATGCTAGCAAGCAAGCTAACATTAGCCAGCTAAAACCACAACACCACAACATTTTTGACATGTCAGTGTTTGCCCTAACATTAGGATTTTTTTGCATCAGGAATACAGAAGTTATTATTTGGGGTACAGAATTTCATTAATTTACTGTTCATCAGACCACAAATGGGACAAGAATTAGCTAGCTACCAATGGCGCAGCCTGTGAACCTTCTGCCCCACTTCCCGCCACTAGGACACTACTTTCCTGGGAGGACAGCTGTCAGCAGCTTTGACTTAAGTTAATGCAGCAACTGCAATTAGGCAGTGCAAACGCCAGCCCCAAAGTTTACAGTGGGCTGGAGGCCAGCGGCAGTATTGAGTATAACAGCAGCAACAAAAAGTTTGCTGATCTGGCAGAGACTCGTGGTGGTTAAGAGGGCAGTCTGGGAACACCCTGTGCTTGGTCTTGCTCTGGCTGACTTCCAGTTGCTAGAGGGTGCTTAAGGTCCGTCGCTGTAAAATGTAGGTTATAGCATGGAAAGACGGAATGAGTGGACTCTGTGTTGTGTCGAGTGCTGGTTGTTTGCAGACCCATAAACGTATTTTTGGACACTTTTAGCTCTGTAACAGAGCAAAAGAGAGGCAAGGCACTCAGGAACATGCAAAAACTTTACATCCCTAGGGTTTTCCTGGAAAACTTATTCCAAGTCCTTTACATAGAAGTCCACAGGGTGCTTGAGGCAACCAAGACAGTCAGGGAAGGTCTCAGTTTTTCAGTTACGTTACAACCCCTTTACCAACTGGTAATAAAAAATGACTTATACACGTAAAAAGTTTAATACTGAAGATTTAAGCAGAAGAAAAGGTACATTCAGACTGAGCATTTGTTATCATGGTTCCCAAACTCTGAAATAACCTCCCCATTGAAATTAACCTTGCAACTTTTGTGACTCCTCATAAACTTAGATTTCTGAATTTAGTGTAATGTCTGAGCTCAGTTTCTTTGATTTTATCAGTTAAAGACACGGTTATTAACTGCTCAACTGTTTTTGTCCAGCTTTGTTTTTCCTATCATAGAACCTCTGATACAAGTAATGATGACATTTCTGCGTACTGCCAACAGGATGCTGCACAGTGCAAGAAAAACATACTTCAGTCCAATTTTTCCACATTATAAATGTGCAAAATATAAAAGTGTCAAAATACGGTCAATTTTCTAGTCTTTTGCTTTCCTCCTCAAAGACATTTAATCACAGATCTACCCACTCACTCTGCTGCTAAAAGCCATGTAAAGAGGCCAGTGCTCCCATTTTTAGTAGTGGGGAGATCGAGCCATCACATTCTGTGATGAAGCTCAGACCAGATCAAAGCTTAAGAGAAAATGAGAGGGGGAAGTGGAAAATGAGAGGAAGAGGAGAGAAGTGAGGAGGGAGGGAAGGAGGGGATGAAAAGGACGCAGTGTTGCATAAAGCCTTTTCCCCGTCAGAGGGGGGTTGATAAGAAAATGCTGAGTAAGCCGGAACAAGCTTTACACTGATGGGGGAGAGAGGGCAGCTGAAAGAGAACAAGGGAATGAGGGGGAGAGAGGGAGAAAGAGGCAAAAAGGAGACAGAGAGAGAACAAGGGTAGAGAGACAAACAGAGGACAAACTGTGAAGACAGAGACTAATGCTGCGCCCCATTTTTTCCCTTCACCCTTGACTTTTCCTTACTTTTATGATTTCAGTGTCCTTACACTAAACAATTACTCAGCCCTCTCAAACTCCACATCAAAAGTTACCTACAATACTTTACACATAGTTCAAATAAAGGGCAGTAGGGATTCAATACCAAGTTACCTTTTTGGATCTGGCTTCAGGTTTATAAAATACTACATTGCTAGGCTCTGAGATTTAGGAATCTCATATTGTACCTTTAACAGTCTAACTTTTAACAGTCTTAACCTTTTTTTACTTTCTCAAGTGCATCATGCAAATTATTTAGATATCAAGCTTGTCATTTTTGCCTGGTTATAATGATAAACATCACCAGTAGCTGATTATATAAGATGTACGAATTTACATGAAAACTGTATCTTTCCTGAAGGACAAACTGTAATTTGGCTTATAGTTATCATGCTCTGCAAGCTGGTGAGCCAAAGATTACCTGTCAAAGACAGCAGCACCACACTTTCACAACACCAATTGACTGTGAGCATGTTTTTGTAGGTCAACAGCCAAACAGAGTGGTGATACTTCTCTGGAGAAACTAATTTAGCTGATACACTCAAAGTAGCCTGAATCTCGCAGTTAAAACTTATTCATATAGCCCGTCAACCCAGTCGGCAGAAAAAATGTTGGCATCGTACATTTGCATATTAATTAGCAGATAACTTGCAATATCATAGTTCAATAAGCTTAGCTTTAGGCACAAAACAAACTCTGTTATGGTTAGGAAAAAAATCATGTTTCATCTTAAACTACCTGGTAGTAGTGGAACAATCCCGGTATAAAAGCAGCAATGTCTCTGTAAAAAAACAAGCACTTTTCGTGACACTATCCTTGTTGACAGGTCACTATAAAACACCTGGATTGGAGCCTAAAATGCCAATTTAAAACACAGCAATAACTTGCTTAAATATGATCTGTTTTGTTGTTTTCTGGTCTTAAACAGCGGTCTGCAGCTTGGCAGGCATGTGGCCATGGTAACACGTGACGCCACCCAACATACGATGCCAACATTTTCCTCTGGCAACTGGGCTGCATTCGTGGGAGTCTAATGTGTCAGATATATTTAATGAACATTTTATATCTTCTGCTGCTTATCTGATTGTCAGTTTGGACATAGAATGTTAACCTACATTATTTAGGCTGACACTGCAGCATTTCATCATCTTTGCTTACATCCAGCTACATGACCATCCCAGCAAAATTTTGTCACGGACATTTCATGCTTTCATGTAAATGTTGTTGTTTTCCCCAGGAGAGATTCAGTTGAGGACATCAGTTTCTTTTACCGAAAGCTTATTCTTTGCATGCATGCAAACACATGGAAGAGATGGAGATAAAAAAAAAAAAAAACACATTCGGTATTCGGTGGAATAAGTGAAAAGCAAGGCCGAATAATAGCGACGTGTTTTGATAACGCAATCAAACAGAGTGCGGTGATGGACGGAGTAAAATGTCGGCAGTGTGGCGATATTTTACTCTGTCCGTCACCGCACTCGCATTTGCGACTAAAAATAGTTTTGTGCCAGCAAAATAAATCATTCAGCACGCTGTGTGAGTACAAATTTCAACCAGCAGCAGAAATGAAACGGAGAATCCCGCCAGTTGTGGGTTGAACGGGGGTCACAGACACAGACAGGAATGTACTCCTGTCAAATACGGCAGCGCATGATAATGGCTTACCGGCGATGGGCTCCAGGTGAATAACTTGTTGTCATGACTGCCCAAAAGTACCTGAACAGCCGAGCCGTAGCGGCACACAATATGTAGTGTATCAGAGGAGAAACGAGCCATTCACATTTCTCTCTTTGTGGCAGGTAACGGCGCACAAAACTCACCGCACTTTAGGGACTGTTCTTTACTTATGAAGGGACTGTCAGGGAAGGAGGGTGGCTGGTTGATTTTTTATTTTATTTATTTATCTTATTTTGATCCCCCCTATGTTAATCACTTATTGATGCTGTTTTTGAAGTATGAATAAGTCAATAAGTAATTTAATCCATTGAAATATCATTGATGTATTATAGAAAAGAGATTTATCTTTTTATAAATGACAAAAGGCACATCTGCCTCATTTTTGCTGTGGTATTGTGATACTACTCAGAACCATGATACTTTCACTGGTATCATACCACGGGTCCCAATTTTGGTAACACTAATCTGGAGGGGGTTCATCTGCAAAAAATAATGAAAAACTAAAAACGGCATTTGGTATTCGGTACTCCGTATTCGGCCTAGCGTTTAATATTATTCAGATTCAGCCACAAATTTTCATTTCGGTGCATCCCTAATTATGAGTCTTTTCACAACTCTACAGCAGCCCTGGAGGAGTCAAGTGGTGTCTTATCCCAGAGAGCAGTGGAGGTCTGGTCCTTCTGACCAGCATTGGAGCTCAGCTTGAATATTTTCACTGTCAGGAGGAAAAGGCCAATAGGAAAAGCAAGCTCTTGACAATACAGAGGCCCAAACACACACACACACACACACACACACACACAGGCTGAGCTTATTTAAAAGAGTTGCTGAAGGCTGTTTTATCGGCTGCTGGCCAAGTCAAATCTCTGCATGCTACTTTGAGCTGATCTGTATCTCATAAATGCAAGTTGGATTTACTGTTTAACTAGCGGGTGGAAAAGTTCACACTGGTGATGTGTAAAGTGTAAAATGTGTGTGTGTGTGTGTGGGGGTTCAAACTCAGTTCAAATTATTGCTGGCTCTGGTCAATACACCTCGGTGCTGTGTGTATGCTTATTGTCCGTTCAGTCGAGCCACACTGGAGACATTTCAGTGGCAACAACAAACAATGCAGCCTGTTTGAAAGTGAGGCTGAGTTCCTGCAGACAGACAGACTGCTGTTGTTCTGTACTCGTTCCTTCCTCGATACAAACAGTGAGCTTTGTTTTGGACTATGGGTAGACACACAGGAGAGACCTGGAGTTTGTTCTAAGACCATAAGAGAGATGTGACAATATAGGACTGGAAACAGGCACAGGAAACAGCTTAAACACTGTACATTGCGCAAGTGTTTTCAAGTCAACCCACTCCCACAGAAAGCTCAGTTTCAGTTTTTTAAGAGGATGGTTTAGGTTGGACAATGAGCTGAAACAGAAAGAGCTTCAGTTTTTGGAATTGCTCACATTATTGAGAACATGCAGACACATTCACCTTAGACTCGTCAAGGCAGAGATGTCTGGCAGGTTGAAAGCTTAGCCCATTAAAGGCAACATGCATCTATGTCCAGTAAGTGTTGGGAAGATGTTCTTCCTGCTTTTATGATGAGAACTGAGTCAGCCCATAAAATTTGAGAAAAATCAATTTTAAGTCTCACTATCATCTCAAAACGAGTCATTCAGACAGAAAAAAAAATGGAAAAATCTATCACTTCATTTATTTTGGAGGAATTGAGCCTGAGCACGACCTCAGCTTCTGCTAATACTGTTACAGAGACATAAAAAGACAGGTTGACATGATGCAGGTGGAAGGATGAGACTGAGGACGCCACTGACCGCTGTCTGACCCTCATAAACTCTGAGAACAAAACAGTCCCAGATGTTATACATACAAATCAAATTAGCCTGTGGATATAATCTTACACTGTCAATGTGTTTTGCTCTTCTTCTTTCTGTGTCTCTATCCAAAAAATGTCAAGGTTCAGACTGATGTTTTAACCACATCATTAACATAAACAAACTGTGGAAACTGCGTACTCACAGCGATCAATGCAGTCTAATATTTAGGGAGGTGAAGACCCACATTTTTCATATTACGCATTCAGACTGTGCTGTTCCCTGTACACAGAAGATAACAGCAGGTAACAATATGTAAACAGAGAGAACCGAGAGCACACACAACACAGGGGTTTTATTAAAGGGTGATGTTCTGCAGCTCACAGGCACAAAGGAGGGATGTGGAGAGGAGGAGAGGAGAGAGATGAGAGAGATGAGAAAGATGAGAAACAATAATGACAGAAAGACACAAAGAGGGAGGGGGAGTGAGTGTGTGAGATGGAAAGACAATTCAATTTCCCCTCCGTCATCAGAGATGGGCGATACAGCCAGAACTGGATTACCTCATCCCAAACAGAACAGAACAGAGTTTGACTGTCTGTATGTTAATGTAAGTGGGGTGCAGGAAGCATCAGTGTAATGCTTCACTCAAGTCAGGGTGCTTTCTGTTTAAGCACGACCAACTGGAAATCTTCTTAAATCTGCACTAATATTAAAGCTGACAGACACCATTACAGACTAGCTAGTGAAGACAGTGGAGCATTTAGAGCCGGATATTTTGCCCAGGAGTTGGTGGACATCAAACTATAGCAAAAAGAAAAGTAAATAATAGACCTTCAGGTAGGGCTGGGCGCGCCTCAGGGCCGAACTCCGCCGTGCACGACACAGAGAGCAGAGGAGGATTTTAGACGCGTACCGTGTAGGGTCATAAATGACATGCCATTGTGTAAATAAGATGAATAAATGTTACCAACACCAAGCTGGCAGACCCCCGAACCGTAGTAAAGGGACCTCCGAAGACCATTAGCTCCTTTAGCTTGTGTTAGCTCGTTGTGGCAACAACACATAAACAACAGGACTTCGTCTGCGTTAAAGAACAGCACTTTATTTTCAGCACTGCAGGGATGATGCACAGCCTCTCTCATCAGTGTCTGACTTTTACATAGAGGGAAATAACTCAAAAACAGCATGCAGACCTGTGTAGGCTTCTTCACTGTGGCTGCTGGATGTAAACAACAGAGCACATGCCTCACTTTTTTCCTGGGGCGCATCCGTCTGACGTCACACACCACACCCGGCGCGCCAACGTCTCATACCTCCTACATCAACTACATACATACACAGCTTCACACACACACACACACACACACACACACACACACACACACAAGCCACACACATCAGGCTCAGCCTGTAACATAAGACTATTTAGTTTGTTTAATAAAAGGACAAGGTATAGACCTGTTCTATAGGAAAGGTAACCTTAAATGACTTGTGTTGTGATCCAATATGATGGTAGGGGAAACACTGCCGTATGATAAGAAAGGGGTCCGGTGGAAAGCGATCACAGATGCAGTCGCCATGTATATTGCAAGAGATATGGTGCCCATATATAGGCTACTGTGGAAAAGCTGGGGTTTATTCACATGCTGAAAGTTTTGGATCCCAGGTATGTGCTACCAGGCCGCAAATATATATATTTTTTTAACTAGGAGGGGAAAAAAATCGATTTAAATTGTGAATTGAGATTTTTTTTTAGGCCATATTGCCAAGCCCTACCTTCAGGCTTTGTTATTGGTTATTGGTTGTATTTGTTATTGTGGTGGGATTATTCGAAAAAATTGTCGAATACTTGCCACGATTTTCGAATAGTGTTTTTGCTTGTGTTGCCCATCCCTAGTCTGGATGATAGCCGCTTTCAGCGGTACTTCAGGCTGACTGGGGCCCAGTTTGAGGACCTGTTGGCGGGGGTTGGTGCCAGGATCTCTCTGCAGGACACCAACTACAGGCGCTCCATTTCAGTTGCGGAGCGCCTGTCCATCTGTCTCCGGTGAGTAGCAGTTTATTGTTGTGTCAACAACTGGACGTCAGGGCGTCAAGACGTCACTGACTTCGGGAGAATCTCAACGCTGATTGGCTTTCGCAGGCACTTAATTATCAACAGTTTATATATTACCCCATCAAGTTTAATTAATTGTGGATGATGATGCTGTGATAATGTAGAAAATAATACATATGTGTTAGTGACTAAAAAAGAAAAAGAAAAAGTCAGACATGGGGTTCAACAATCCTCACATCCTTTTGGAAACTGCTCTAAAATTTAAAACCCTTTTTGGCAACATCTTAGTCAAACTTGGAATAAATTTGACTTCAATAAAAACAACCATTCCAGCTGCAAATATCAATTCAATTTAATCTAATTTAATCTAATTTAATTTATTCATTTAATTCAATTTCTTTACTTATCATTCCACACAAGGCATTTGGAAGTTGAAATGTGACTTTCACATATCTTTCTAGTTACATATAACACACACACATGCAATAACAGCAGAGAGGTAGCGCAGGGTCAGTTTTGAGGGAGCAGTTTGGGGTGTCCGTGCCTTGCTCAAGAGCACCTCAGCAGTGTCCAGGGGGCGAGCTGGTACCTCTTCAGCTGCCAGCCAACACTCAATACTTAGTCTGTACAGGAACTTGAATCGGCAACACTCCGGTTCCCAAGCCAAGTCCCCAGAGACTGAGCTAACGTTGCCCTTGGACTGAGATACTGCCGCTCCTGATCAAAGGGCTGCAGGTCGGAATTGAACCTAGACCACTGCAACGGACTCAGCCTATGTAAGGCGCACACTCTATGGGGTGAGCTATTAGGTAGTTGATGAGTTTGCTATTAAAAGTAAGCTGCTACCAGAAAATAATGCACATCCTCTGGCTAATGACAGCCTAGTACTCTCTGTGGAATTATTATGATACATGATTAATTGTTTTGCGGTTTCTCTCATTGTTCCTCACACGTAGAAAACCTATTACCAAAAATCAATGCAGTCACGTTGCTGCAGAGTCCATTGTTACAGTCTTCATCAAAGGTGATTTTTAGAGACTTGAGTTTTCTGTGAATCACTGAAGAAACAAATGAGAGCTCATCAGCTTCCAATAACAGCTTAAAGGAGAGGGTTTGGTATTGATGTGGCTAAATCAATCCATTTCCCTCAGCGGATTTAAGGAACACACAGCATGGACTCACTATTTAACGCTCAATAACAATCCCCCTGCACTGTAGATGTGAACTGAACAAATCTCCCCGCCTTCCTTTTAATCTCAGTATCCTGAGCCTCGCTTTTTCTGGCAATTTTTCTTGACGTGGTCATGAGAAAAGAGTTGAGAGTGATCTTGTTTGTAAGGAAGATCAGCGCAGGAGGAAGCTCACCACAGGCAGACATATTCAGAGAGCCATTGAGGGAGGTGATGACTCCACTGTTGCTCCTCTTATTTTAAACTTTCAAAATCCGAACTGCCGGCTCGTTGCTCTCCCACTGCTGCCAAAGCATTTTATCATTATTTCTCTTTGTTGTTGAAGCTTTTTGAAGAGAATTCAGTTTCATCGAGTCTTAAAGAAATGTCTTTGGTTTTAATCAGACTCTAATGGGAAAATTAATGGTGTTTCCAAAGCACAGATTTGTTTGGGGGCTTGTGGTTTGTATTTTCACTCTCCTTTCATATATTTTGGCTCGTGGATCCAATAAAAAGCCGTTGGCAAATGATGAAAAATGCTATTAGAAGTGAAGTGAGAGAGGAAAACAGATGACCGTGAGGAGCAAATGGAAGCCACCAAACAGCATCAACAACGAAACAAAGACCACTGAAAGGTCTCTAACAGCAGGCAAAGGAACTTTTTAAATTGTTTCATGTTCAACCATGACTAAGCCTGGCCCGTCCAAGGTTTTCTATTGTAACAACAAAAACTCAGTGAAAATACCATTAAGTAAACCATAATAGCATAAGCCCTATTCGGACAGGATAAACATTACAGGGATGGTGGAGAACAAAATAGAAAAGGTTTTCAACGGTAATTCAACTCAATGGACCAGACAGCATTTTAACCATAGGGAAAGGACAGGATATGGTCTGTAATAGCAAACAGGAACTGCTAATAGCTAGTTTGGCATACTTTTAATGGTGTGTTAAAAGTGTTTTGCCAAAATGTAAACAAATGCAAGCTTGAAAAAAAGCATCTCAAAACCAAGTACCAGTAATTCACTCATCTGGAGCTTACATGACAACTGCACATTGATCTCTTGAGTGCTTTAATTTTTCTGTCATCATACTGCTTTCTACATGGACTTATATGTTGGTGTTAGCAAGTTTCTATATCTAAAATTAGCAAAAATATTTTTAACTTAATTCCATTTTCACAAAAAGAGGCAAATTTTACACAGAGCTCATTAAAGCAGTAGTATAAGCAGCCTAAAAAAATCCACTTTAAAATACAACGTCACTGAGTACAAGATTTAAATGACAGGACTACCAACGAGTTCACCAAAAAAATGAAGCAGCAGGGATGAGTCTTATTGTAATTCTACTTATTCAAATAGTAGATGGTATATGATAAATGGTAATGATGTGCACATTGAGGACATAACTGGATTGAAAACTTGAACTGAAAAGTCAGACTAACTAAGGACATAACTGGATAGATAACTGTCACAGACAGAAAACACCAACTATGGTATCAGACTGAATCTGAGCTTAGGTTTCTGTCCTGCTGCTGCGATCTGCATCCTCTCCACTTTTCTCAGAGTTAACTGTTCCAGTTCCCTACCTCGTGGGCAATGTTTGAACCTCAAACATAGCCTCACCCTCACTTCACCTCACACTTATCTGATGCAGAGCACAGCTGACTGTCACCTCTCCATCTCACACTGAACCGTGAGAGCTACACTCCAGATGACAGATTTTATCACTGTGGACCTCAGAGAATGTGTGAAAAACACATCTTAACCCAAGATGGAATTTATACCTGTGCTACTTGTATATGTTTTATCCTGCCGCTATTGTATTTTAATCACCTGCTTGCTGCTGCTACAGTAAGACGAGTTTTGCTATATTGTAAGTAGGGTTGGGTATCGAACCTCAATACTTTTTGGTATCAAAAGATATGTTCCTGTAGCACCGAATATTGAAACTGTACCGCATTGAGTATTAATGATTAAGTTCCAAAAGCTGGCACTAAATGTATGCTCAGAATTGCAGTCTAATTTTATATATTCCGAAATCATAAAGGTTAGAATTTAACCCAGTTCAGACTGCATTATGTATTGGCAAAGTTCTTGTGTAGAGCAACTGGGCCCCTGCATGACCCTTAACAGGAGAAGCAGTTTTGGATAATTAATGAACAAATGTATAAAGAGGAAGGTAGTAAAGTATTAAGCCAAATAGTAGACAGTGGGTAGTAGTTGGATGTAAATTGAAGTAAGGATAAGCTAAGTGAGGTGATACAATAAAGCTGCGTTTAGTATTAGGTGGCGTTAAGTTAAGAGAGAATGTTAAGTTTTAAGTCGGAAATGAAGTTAAGTTAAACAATTACTGAGTGAAGTAGTTACGTAAGAAATAATATTAGTAAAGTAAAGTCTTACAAATCTGATGATTCAACCACCCTGTAAGCCTGGAGGCAAAACATCTATTTTCCATCAATAATTTTTCCTTCTCTGACTTCCACATATTGTAAGTTCACTAAGGTGACAGCAGTCTGGTATATTTCACACTGCTGACAAACTGTGGTTACTCAGACCATGAGGGAGTTAGCCAGGATGTCCTTGGATGCTGGGAACTCATCCGTATATAGGTCACTATTGATTAGGAAAAGGAGTGATCGATGCTGAGTGGAAGACTCTGGGGAGACGAAACACAAACACACTCTGTACAGTGACCATATAACATTAGCACTGTTACTGGGCTAAAAGATGAAGAAGACAGCACTTGGGCTCACACACACAGCCAGAGTAACAGCAAAGTTCTCTTTATATAAGCAAGTGTTAACTACGTGATGGACAAGACTCATGGAGATGCCAATTACAGAAAAATAGAAATTTGTTGGTAGACTATACTAGGAACTAAATTGGATTTGGTGTGTTCTTGACAAAAATGACATGTTTACCCAAAAATGGTGGGATTCCAGTCAGCAGATCCAAGAAGCTTGATCAACACTCCAAAATCAAAATCTGGGAATTTTCGAGCACCTCACAACTTGATCAGATTTCAATTCTGAGGGCTAAGATGCAATTATAAAACCAGCATCTTAGTTGCTTACTACTAAATACCAGATACTTTGAGACATTTACTCAAGCATTATTCTGATAGGTAATTTTAACTTCTACCAAACTCATTTTCTGTTAAGGTATCTGTACTTTTACCCAAGTGTGGCTTTTTTCATCCATGATGATCCATAATTAAAACAAAGAGATATGTTCACTTTCATTAAGTTTAGCTTTCATTATCATTAACAAAAGATAGAAATGTGTCACCTGAAAGGTTACATTTTACAACATGATGCAGTGACACACATGTTTTATGTCTGAGCAGGGTTGGGACCCAGCAGAACCTAATCCATCTTTCCTGTTGCTGGTATAAGGCCCAGACAACACAGACACAAATGTCTGTCTCAGTCAGCTAGCAAGGTATCTTAGCATTGCCATGATTCATCACATGTACCAGATTCACACGCAACAAGGCTGCGAAACACTGTCTTATGTTAACTACCAGGACGCCATGTTGCTCTGTCAGAGTAGTGTCTGTAATCAAAGCAACAAAGACAGCCAGAGACTATTTAATACACACTGTGGCGTCCAGCAAAACCAAACGGGTGTTGCAATTTTTCTTTTTGTCAAGGTTATCCAAATTAGCAACAGTAAGTGAGATGGAATTTTGGATTGGTCAGATTACAGCTGTAAGGAACACACAGCCCAGTCTTACAAAGTTGTTGCAGGTGATCATAATGTTGAGAATTGGCTTTTAAATTTGCGATTACGGACTCTTCTGCACTGAGACAATCTTTCAAAAGAGAATCTTGATGCATCTAGAAATCGATTTTTCCCCCCACACCTACTTATAACAGGTTTCAGGTTATGTATAAATTTCATGTTTTAGGAACTTCTGACACTCATCAGATCGCATACCATTCCCCAAGTTGCAGAAGCTAAGAGAGAATATGTGCAATTTTATTAGAAACATTTTATATGAAAGGAAATGTCCGTCTGCCCTTACTTCGTCCTCTCCATCAGGCATCCGTCACTTTATGAGACTCACAACTCTAAGAGTGGAATACTTTACCTTTTAAGTGTCCTCCAAGTGGCATTTAAATGACTACTTGTGGATTCAGGACACTTTCAGCTGTCTGCTGTGTGAGCGAGCTGAAGCAGAAAGCATTAGCTCACAGCAAGACATGAAAACAAGCTGAGAGAGAGAGTCGTTTCTGAGATCACCCAAAGGATGATTTCTATGGTGCAGCTAGATGTGACACAAATGAACAAAGGAGTATCTATGCGTAAGGAATTGGACTCAATGACCCCCATCTCAATCTGACATTAACTTGCATGTGCTATGGATACATTATCTGAATAATGATCTAGTTACAGCATCTGTGCTTTGAAAACTGGTAATGAAGTCTTGTTATCTCAGCTCTGTCTGTATTGTGAACAAATATCACTGTGCAGGTGAGGCAGGGGGAACTGGCAGACTTGTCGACAAACATGGTGCATTCCTGTTCAATGGAATCAATGCTGCTGTGTGGGCTGTAGTAATCCTTGGAGATTATGTGATATAACCTTTTCTCTCTCAATACAGATTCCTCAATTCAAGGTATTGGCTGATAACAAGTACTGATCTCATAAGAGATCACATCTTAAAATGTGTGTGTCTCACTGCATAGAACTGAATGGACTCATTCCCCTGACTGATGAGTAGAGAATTTAATGTCACATCACTTATTTATTGAAGGAATTTACTATTTATCTGATGACATTAGCTCACAGCAAAACATCTATACAGCACAGCAGAAAACAAGGAGGGTCCTGCTGTGAGGATGTCTGAATAACAGTCAATCTGCTTTATCAGGAAGGTGCATGTTTTGTTCAAGTCTGACAATAAACAAACAAAACATTTAGTATCATCAGATTCTGATTCAAATATCACTAATTTTATTGTTGGTCTATAAAATCTCAGAGAACAGAAATAAAGTGTCCTCCTCTAGCTTCAAGACCTTAAAGCAGGAATTATACTTTTGCATGGATGCAGTACCAACAGCGTAGGCTCTGCATAGACTCAAAACTTGTATATGCGTATCCTACTCTGTAGCCTGACATGCACCTCCCCAGAAATGTCACCGCATGTCACAGCAACACAGACCTCCTGTTTATTTTTGCAGACTGAAAATCAGTTCCCTCAGTGGAAACAAAGTTGTTATTTACTTTTATTCCACAGATAAGAAACAATAAATTGTTAAGATAATGAAGCACTCACACAACTGCATTTTAAGTCTTGAGCGTAATCTATCCCAGCTTCTTAATGAGAGGAGAAAAACTCAGCTAGCCGCAACCCTATTTCATGTAGTGTGAAATATCATAGGCTTATGCTAATAACATTAGCATGATGTATTCGTGGGAAAAACATGTCTAGTGTAAGAAAATCAATTTGTCTGTGAACCTTGTGAGTTATAATGGAGCCAAATTTTGTAATGTTACCTTTGTTAAATGTCTCTGTTGTTCCTGGCTTCATATGAGTAGAGGAAAACTCCACAAGCCACTAGGTTAATTTAAACAATATAGAATGCCATAGGGTTTTGCTAACAATGTGAGCATATTGAATTTGTGGAGAATATGTGTCCAGCAAAACTGAAGTGTTTTGTCTGTGAATATTGCCAGTTTTAATGAAGCCCGTTTGTTCAATGTATTTTGGGTAGGCTTTCAATCAAACAAACGTTATAATGCTCAAAGAAACCTCATCACAAACTAGTATTTTGAAGGTGTAACTGCAGAGTGACACAGTCACACCACCGCACAAGTATACAGTAAATGCTCACAAGACAGGCCATATGCATAGGCTATGGCGCATAACTGTAAACCTGCCTTAAAGCATTGTCTCCAGCAGCTTGTTTTGTCTGAATGACAGTAAGACAATAAAAGCATAAATGAGTGCAACACAATTGCCAGAATATATGCTGGGATTGTATGTTTCTGCAAACCACAGATACATTTTGTTTGTATCATTCATTATCAGTCATTATGCAGTGAATATGTTGAAACTTTACGTTTCAATAAAACTGTGGTTAACATGTGGGTTTAGGCACAAAAAGCGCACTATTCAACATCATGTTTTGGCTCAAAGTGATCACTTTTTGTGGCATTATCCTGGCTGGAAACACAGTGACAGGTCACTAAAAAACGTCCACGCTGGTGCCTAAAAAGGCGTTGGAAAAACAGCCATGACTTCCTACAAAATAACTGATGTTGTTGTTTGTTGGTATTGAGCAGTGGTCTGCAGCTTGGCAGGTGTCTTGCCTAAGTGTCACTCCATCCACCATCCCCTCCACCTCCCGATGACAAGGTCAGCTCATATACTATCTCACTTTAGAAATGTTAATATGATACATACAAAATGTAAAAATACAGTGTATTTGTGGTAGGGATGCACCGAAATGAAAATTTGTGGCCGAAGCCAAATAATATTAAATGCTTGGCCGAATACCGAGTACCAAATACCGTTGTTTAGTTTTTCATTAGTTTTTGCAGATGAACCCCCTCAAGAACAGCATCAATAAGTGATGAACATAGGGGGGATCAAAATAAAATAAGTAAATGAAATAAAAATCAACCAGCCACCCTTCTTAAGTAAAGAACAGTCCCTAAAGTGCGGTGAGGTTTGTGGGCCGTGAACGGCTCGTCTCTCCTCTGACACGTGACATACCTGTGTTCGGCTGGCTCGGCTGTTCAGGTACTTCTGGGCAGTCCACACGCCAAGAAGAGGATATTATTAGAGCCCACTTCTCCTTGCCGGTAAGCCGATGGCCGACGTATTTGATAGGAATACATTACTGTCTGTGTCTGTGACCCCCGTTCAACCCACAATCAGTGGGATTCGCCTTTCGTTTCTGCTGCTGGTTGAAATCTGTAGGCTGCTCGCACAGCGTGCTGAATGATTTAAGCCTATTTTGCTCACTCAAAACTATTTTTAGTCGCAAATGCGAGTGCGGTGACGGATAGATCGCCAACACTGCCGACATTTTAATCCGCCCGTCACGGCACGCTGTTTGATTGCGTTATCAAAAAAAATAAAAATGTAAAATAAATGTATTATTATTATCAAAACACGCCGCTATTATTCGGCCTTGCTTTTCACTTATTCCACTGAATACCGAATGTGTTGTTTTGGGGTTTTTTTTGTTTTGTTTTTTTTTTGTTTTTTTTTGCAATATTTGGCCAAATATATTCGGTTACCGAATATTTGGTGCATCCCTAATTTGTGGTTTGCAGAAATGTACAAAACCAACATTTTCTTCTGGCTACAGAAGAGTGCAGACCTGGAAACATTCTATAATGAAGTCTGAAACAAAAAGCCAGCAACACACACCTGAGTGACACTTTCGTTTTTTTGTTTTTTTTTTGTTCAGATAGCAACAGTGACTGAACTTTATGATTATTTATATTAGCACAAAACTACTCATACTCAGGCAGGAGTTTCTTCTGATAACTAATACTTCCAGTACAGATCCATACATGTGCAATGTGATGGATGGCTGTGAACATAATGCACTGAGAATAAAAACTGCAGATACACAGAAAGGGAAGAAGAGGGTGAGGCAAAGGAGTACAAGGAGAAAGGAGCAGTAATGGGATCTTCTCCTAAACTGATGTGGTCGATAGAGATCGCATATCTGCTGAATCTAACTGACCCCAGGTCTGTGGCTGTAAATGGAGACCAGGGCTACAGTAAGAGCTCTAAGTGACTCATTACAGTCCAGGACCACGACAATAATACAGGCTGACCTAAACTGGAGGCACCTGGCTGAACACAGGCAAGACAAAGTTCACAAAACAAAAGAAAGAGACAAAGAGGAAGGTAGCAGGAGGAAACAGAAGCAGTGGAAAGCCAGAGAGCACTGTGCGTACTGTAACCCAGTTAGTGTGATTGATGTTAGACATTAGGTTTTAGACCAGAGGAGACTGGTGGGTCGTATCAGACCTAAAACTATACATCACCTCAGTACAGAATGTCTCTGCCCTGGTCCATTAGAGAGGCAATAGCTCACTCTCCTAATTAACGACCATTCATTTGTGTGTGTGTGTGTGTGTGTGTGTGTGTGTGTGTGTACCAAACATGCACACACACTGTCTCAAAGTGCAAATGAGAAAAGCACACTGCGCTAATAAAACTAAGTAAAGCAGGTTTCCAAATACACACACAACACACACACACATCCACACACACACACTGTGAGTGCTTTGATTTGCTGTGCTTATGTTTGGATGCATAGAACACACACTCCTTTTACTTATCTATGAGCCATGTCAAAGACATATTTCCATCTCTTTACGAACAAGGTATCTTAATCTGAGATTGTTAAAGGAATACTTCACTGATTTTATACCAGCTCTGTATCATAACAGTGTGGGTACTAGGGCTGTCAACAAATATTCAAAATTCGAATTTAAATTCAAATTTGAAAAAAAAATGGACCTTCGAATGTGAAAATTGATATTCGATTGTGGAGAAATAAAAACACCACCCGCGGATGTGCTGCTGGTCGACAAGAGGTTCTGCTCCCAGCTATTGAATCCTTAGATGAATCAATTGTAGAGTCATGGATCGGGTATCACGATACTAGCAATCGCAGACTGGCTTTAACAGTTTGCATCTCTAAAACAACGCGAGAGCTGGCGGCATGCTCCATAGCAGGCATTATGTGTTTTAATGTGTGGATGTAAACATCAGCGCCAGCTTGAAATAAAAATACCTACAAGTAGTTATGTTTCCTTGTATTAATACATTTACAAGTATGTTTCCTTGTATTAGTTTGCCCTCTTGTGGACATAATGCGGGAAAAAAAAAAAAAATTCGAATGGTTCGAACCTATGAGTTATTTTTCGAAGGAATATTCGAACGTCATTTTTGAGCAATTTTGACAGCCCTTCTCAAATGTTAGTAATCTGCAGAGTAATGGATAATAAAATCTATCATGAACTGCTCCTCTAATGCTCAGCAAGACATAGAATAACAAAAACTATGAAGTGAAAAACTGGAGCAGAATCAAATACATTTTAACTTTAAAATATTTTCAGAAACATATTTTAGTGCACTGTTTAGCTGTAATACCGAGAGGATGAATGGGAAGTAGGCACCTTACTGGTTCCTGCATAATGAAACTGAGGCTGAAAAAATTGAGATCAAACTATGAAACTAAGCAATGCTGATCAAATATAAACCAAGATTCTGTTACTGCGTTGTCTATTTCTCTCCTCAAATGTTTTCAGAAACAGAATCAAATACACTTTAACTGGAGTTTTCTGTAGATTGTAGATTTTATTTGACAAACATTTTCTTCTGGAAACTTCCCAGATTTTTGCTTCTTTTCATCCAAATATCAAAACTGTTGTTGTGATTTTGATGACACTTTGTAGTTTACAATGAACTGGCGGTGAGAACAGCTCCAGATATCATATGGTTCCACTGACAGAAGAGCTGCTGATAATCCTACAGATCAAAGTCCCAATAGGTCCTAAACTACATATTGTTTGTGTTTTCAATGAGTCCTTTTGAAAAATAAATAAACAAAATTAATGAGTCCTATTATTAGGCCAAACTTCAGACAGAAACACACTGACACACAGTTGTTTCTGTGCGTTAACCAGAGGCAGCCACAGAGAACAACTGGCAAAGGGTGAGACAACGAGTCAGAACTCCTTACTGAGTTTCTGTGGGAGACCAAGCACTGTGTGTGTGTGTGTGTGTGTGTGTGTGTGTGTGTGTGTGTGTGTGTGTGGTGTGTGTGTGTATTTGTAGTTATCCCCCCCACTGCCACCCCATGCGGTGTGGTGGTCACACTCTGCTCTCTGTGTAAGATACCAAACATGCACACACACTCGTCTCAAAGTGCAAATGAGAAAACCACACTGCGCTCAAAACATCATTAACCAGAGCTCCCAGGGTGTGAGGATCACACACACACACACACACACACACACACACACAGAGTCACAGTTCTATCTTTAAGTCCCTGTTATTATCCACTTTGTTGTATCTGTCATTCTTGTTTTAACTTTAAAGAACTAGGACACATTATTCTGTGAAAAAATATGTGTAAACATGCACAACACACACATCTCAAATAACAAGTGTAACAAAGTGAAATGTCAAATCCCACCTAAAACAGAGAAGGTCTATTAACTAGGGTTGGGAACGATTAACCGATACGACCGGATATCCGATTTGACAAGTGAAAGATACGGCTGTGTCGGTAGCAGCCTCCTCAATCGATACGAATCAGCCATGAATCCTTAGATGAATCAATTGTAGAGTCATGGATCGGGTATCACGATACTAGCAATCGGTTGACTGGCTTTAACAGTTTGCATCTCTAAAACAACGCGAGAGCTGGCGGCATGCTCCATAGCAGGCATTACTGACAACGATAATGGATGTAAACATCAGCGCCAGCTTGACCGGTGGAGCTGAGGAACAGAAGCTAATGCTGGTTGGATAAACCAGGGAGCAGCCAAGCCGCAGCAGAAACTAAAGGCGAATCCTGCCGGTTGTTGGTTGAACGGGGGTCACAGACACAGACAGAAATACATATTCCTGTCAAATACGGCAGCCATAGTGCTCCGCGGTGCAAGATAATGGCTTACTGGCGACCAAGAAGCCCGGCTCCAGGTCCAAGAAGTCTTCATCTGTGTCATGACTGCCCAAAAATACCTGAACAGCCGAGCCGTGGCAGCACACAGGTATGTGACGTGTCAGAGGAGAAACAAGCCTTTCACATTTCCACAAACCTCACTGCACTTTACAGACTGTTCTTTACTTGTCAGGGGAGGAGGGTGGCTGGTTGATTTTTATTTCATTTATTTATTTTATTTTGATCCCCCCTATGTGAATCACCTATTGATCCTGTTTTTGAAGTATGAATAAGTCAATAAGTAATTTATTCCATTGAAATATCATTGATGTATTATAGAAAAGTGATTTATCTTTTTATAAATGACAAACAGAGTGTAGCAAACACAGAGAAATAGTCTGACATGCTGTCAGTGATAAGCTGCTAGTCATCACAGTCCATGATATCAACTAATAACAGGAGATGTCAGATTCTGCCCCTACATTGCATGTTATTATTTTACTCTGCTTTATGTTTACATTGTACAGCGTTATATTAAACTTTATTCCAGACTCAAGTCCATATAAGATACATACAAAAAGACAGACAACACAATAAAAACAACACAACAAGTAGGTTTAAAACACTTAAATTTTACTTAAAGTTCACTTCAGTTAAAGTTTAAAACTTCTTCTCATTTTTATATTGATCCCATCCAACAAAATAATGTTCATTCAGCAAGTCTTTTTTTGGTCCATGTCTAAAAATACATACATTTGACATGTGATTTTGTTGTTGTTTGTCTTTTTATTTTATTTCTGCCAGTGCCATACAGCAACAATGCTTGGGGATGTGGTGTTTTACAAATTTGAAAATATTGTATGAATGTCACTTTTATAGAATTGGCTTCTTTATTTTATAATGTATGATTAATGTCTACATCAACAAATGTTAACCGTAGAATCGTATCGATTCGTATCGTTCCCACACTGTATCGAATCGTTCTGTATAAAAAATATATCGTTTTTGAATCGTATTGTAACCCGTGTATCTAGATACGTATTGAATCGTCTATCACAGAGAGATTCCCAACCCTACTATTAACTAGTGTTGACATTTTAAAAAAAACACATTAGGCCCCATGCAAGAACATTCCGTACTGCCAGGTTTGCTTGTTGGTGTCTTCAGAATGGGGTTGATGAAAACACTCCAACGTATCAACACAGACTTGTTCTTAATTGCTTATTTGAACTTGCATGCTTCCTGTGTATCAGTAGCTGTACATTAATAACACTAGATCAGAAGCAGTAATTAACACCCCAAAATTGCTATGTAGGTCAACAAGTTTCTATGCCAAAAAAAAGAAGAATAAAATAAAGGATTAGCAGTAGCAGTATTTGGGCACCCAATAAAGACAAAATATTACTGTAACTGTCAGCAACTTCAAAGCAGAACGCTGACATCATTTAGTAGTCTACAGCTGTTGGCAGTGTGTCAGCCACATATTAAATCTACATTTTGGTAAATACAAGTTTTGGATCAGATCCGAAATCAGTAGACACTCATTATTAAAGGATTGTTGTTTTATCTTAATTTTAGTGAGGTCTGGTGATATATTTAAACTCCAAATTAATTCAGAATAATTGTGCTTTTCCCCTGTAGTGAAAGGCAGACATGACTTGTATGCCAACTGTCAACTACTTGAGAATTTTTCTTGTACATAAGCAACAATTCTACGTAGTCATTCCACGGGGCCCATCATGAAATTTCATTGACACATATCGAAGAGCTTACTGACCATTTTGGGGCTGGTACAAAGTATACTGAAACGTGGCTCTGGCATTCAGTATATCTACTGGTTCCCAGAAGGATGTGGAAACACACACACACACACACACACACACACACACACACACACACATACACAGACAAGACTGTCATACTGTCATGGATCTCATGCAAATCAAGCCTTTCATTTCCAATTAGCTCAGTTCACGGTTTTATTTATTGGGCTCTAATAAAAAGCCAGCAAAATACAGGAGAACACACACACACACACACACACACACTGACATGCTGAGGCAAAAGCCAATGAAATCCTCTATAATTACAACAGACATGTTCCACTTCCTGTTCTGATTGACAGGAGGAAGTTCCGCCTCACTAGACCTTACTAATCAATCCCAGCACGCAATCAGTCCATCTGTCAATCAACGAATAGCTCAGCCACAGTGCCAGGTCTGCTTGTCAAAGACAGACAGCGATAAGAGTGTGTGTGTGTGTGTGTGTGTGTGTGTGTGTGTGTGTGTGTGTGTGTGTGTGTGTCTTTTCTATATAGTCTAATAAATAAAACACTAACCACTGGGAGCTGTCTGTCTGAGTCTAGATTGAAGGACAGCATTTGTGTGTGAGATCAATAAAAAGTGTGTCCTCTGTAAATAAGTGTGTGTATGTGTGCGTGTGAGGGTGTGTGTGTGTGTGTGTGTGTGTGTGTGTCTGTGTGTCTGTGTGTGTCTGTGTCCTGCTGTTTGCACTTGTGCTCATTCTGAGATTCAATTACCTGGAAAGAAGGGAAAGAAAATAGAAAGATTTGGGCAGAGAGAAAGAAATTGTGGAGGAGGAGGAGGAGGAGGAGGAGGAGGAGGGCGACAGACAGAACGGAAGATGAGGTTGTTTTGTTTTGTTTTTTTAAACCCTGCAGGGTACCAGAATTCATAGTTTACAAACAGACACAAACACACACACACACACACACACATACACACTTCAACCAATATGACATTCCAGTCACGGACACCGTTTTCAGACAGACAAAAAGAATTGCATAATGGTGAGAAGTTTGTCCTGGAAGCTAAAAACTAATCTGAGAGAGTGAAAGCAGAGAAACAAACACTCAAACCAGCTGATGAAAAATAAACATGAGCGACTGTGAATGTGCTAAACTTTGAGCAGAGAGTCCTTGGAGCAAACATCCATCACCAGACCACAGTGGAGTTATTGTCCTCAAGGGAATATGAGAGGAATCAACAGAAATACAGAGACAAAGAAATCTTCCCTAAAACCTCTCCAACAAGAATTAGAAAAAAAAGACAAAGTCAACATTCTCAGCAAAAACTGAAGGATGTTGTCCCTCTCGGGCTGATGAGTCTGCACCCAGGGCATCTCCCCTGAGAGTTCAGTCTGTTTGAAAAAGCCTGAATGCTGTTATCAAACTCATGTGCTGTCTCAGTCCAGACTCCATACCAAAATGTAAAAACATCTACACTGAGGTTTGGCAATGTTTACCCAATTGGCATATGATGATATCCACAATAACACATTCCATTAGACAATGACATCATTGTTGGAGTGGGGCTACTCAAAAGAATGTGTTAACCAACTGCCAACTTCATGCACTACAGTAGCACAGTACATTGTCACGACTGAGAATCAAAAACAAAAACAGCAGTTAGCCAAGCGGATGTGAGCAGATATTAATCTGTGAAGGCGATGAGTCTTCACAATGTTGGCTACAAACTTCGTCAGGTAACACTTCGTCCCTCTGGCAATCACAATTGTTATTTTTTAAGCACGCAATGAATGGCATTACCGCCATCGCAAACCCACGCCCCTGTGATGGTGTGGACAGAGGATTTTAAATCCCAATGCCATGCCCAGTGGTCAATGGCTGACCATGACATCGCTCATCAGCCCAACCCTAATTTGATGGTCAATAAATTCTTAATCAAGCAAAAGTTCCACATTCTCAGTTCCATCTCCCCAAATGTGGGGATTTACTGCTTTTCTCTGTCTTAAGTCACTGAGATTTAAAGATCTTGAGGTTCTGGGCTGTCGGTTAGACTAAACAAGACATTTGAAAATGTCACCTTGAGCTTTTTATTATTTTCTATTATTTTACAGACATATGTCCCATCTTATTTTAATGAAATGCTTAATTAATAATTTTAAAAAACGCAATCCAACTTATCAACAAGAAATTCTCCACATTGAAAGCTACATTATGCATGACTGATTTTCATCATATTGTGGATATGGAAATATAATGACTCCTTCTCCCAAATGGCTAAATAAAACAAACTTGTGCATGGTTTTAAATATTCTGGATATGGTGGGGAAAAGCAAAATGTAGCCCCTAATCAAACCCACATACACCTTCTGACTCTCAGAAGATTGTTAGTGAGAACATTGTGAAAACATGTTTGTGCATCAGTGTTCCCTGTTCTTCAGCAGTGTACTCTGTTGGAGTAAACAGTGGCAAGACTAAAGCAGAGGCCTGTAGGGATCCAGAGAGCAGAGCCACATTTCATCTCCACTCTGCTTTTATCTGCTGTATGGGAATAAATAAAGCCTGCATTACTCCCAAATCTCACCCCTGCGGACACACACACACACACACACACACACACACACACACATACATACACACAGATTGTTCGGGGTGTTACCAAGCTTCACTTGCTGAACAGAAACACACTCCCAAAGTTAATCAAAACAAGCAATCGAGACTTGATAAAGCCATCAATTTACACAGGAGGCTCAGAGCGAACCACAACAAGAAAAGAAACAGAAACAACAAGAAAGAGGTGAGTGAGTCATCTCGCAGAGAGACGACACACATTCACAGCATCTCTAAACTCATGACAGTTGCCAAGGTGACAAGGACACTGCACTCCTGCAAAGTTTATGCGTGGGCATGTCCATTAGTATGTTTTTGTATGTATGTGTGTGCAGGATCAGGGTCTGTTAAGTGTAAATCTGGGCATAGCTGGCATTTGTGAGAAAATGGCGGCGAGTAAAAACAGTTTATGAGCTGAAGCACAACGAAAGTTTCAACTATCCTGGAAGCGGAAGTTTAGCTAGGTGGTGTTAGATGAAATGGGTGAAACTCCAGCTATGTATTGCACAGTGTGTCATAAGTTTCAAAGCAAAGACTTCAGTCTTTGTTGTTGTTGATTACCACAAATAAATAAATAATTTCCTTAGGGGCCAGGCCATGCATTCATTTATTTATTTGTGGCAGGCTGCTATGATATCAGCATCTGCCGCCACATATTGATTTTCTATTTTTGGAGTTGGACCGTTCATTTGGAGCGCTGTTAGAATATATGTACTATTTGGATATTCATTGCTCCACACTCTGGGGGCGCAGAGTGTGCTCTGGACACTCTGATCCGATTGATCTGATCAATTATTACTGTGACTAAAACTTCACAAAGTGCTGCTGAGGAAAAAACTTATGAAGAGTTCCACCTGCACTGCATTCATGGACTCGCAAAAACCTCTGACTTGAGGGACACGGACACACACATAAAAATACCCTAAGCCCCTCTCCCACATGTGCAACATGGCTCCAAAAAAGATAATGTCAATCAGTCTTTTGGTCCAAAACTTCCGGCTCAGAAGGAACTACCTCAACAACTGTTGGATGCTCTGTCAGGAAATTTGCATCCTCCTAAAATGGATGACTGAATTCTAGTCATCCTCTGCTGTTAATGTTAACACAGCATGTTAATGCACACACAGTGTAAGCGTGTAAAATGACAACTGTATGCTTGTTGAAATGTTTGAAAAGTTTACTGTTTTTAAAAATAGGTTTGACATCAAGAATATCAAGAAATATACATTATTGTGATGACGACTTGAACCATACTGCCAGCCTAATTAGCACCCTGTACATACTTGTTTTATTCTGCATGAATGCACCTTTAGTATGTCTCCTAAGCCCCGCCGCCGCAGATGTGTGTACCTTTGTGAGCTTCACATTATTAATAGAGCCCTCATAGTAATTCGTTTAGATCTGTACTTGTTACCATAACTATAATCTTTTTTTCTTCTACAAATCAGTCATTATTAGTTTTTGGCCTATTGATTGTAATCCTAGAAAAACTACAGATGGTTTTGATTGTGGCTTCATCCAAATTTCTTCCTCCCCTCCCACATTTATTCTCATTTAAATGCATGTCGGCTGACTTGAAAAGGAAAAGGAGCTGAACAAATAGAATAAGTTTCCCTGTTCTAATTTCCACTTGAAGCAAGTCTCTTTTCTCCCTATTTTTCGATGAAAAACCGACACAGAAAAGACTGAAAATAAAACCTCTTCATGCCGGCTAATTATTTCAGAGAAATTAGTTGCCTGGAGCCTCGGCTGATGTTGTGCTTTGTTTTCCCTCTGTGAATTCGAAATGTGCACTGATCGCATGCAGACACTTAATTTTTCATGGTCTGTCCCTAATTGCTGTCTGCAGTCAGTCATGCTGGATCTCACCGCAGGAGGTAACTTTTTGCAGAAGAAAGTGTGAAGATGTGCATGTGTGTATTGGCAAGTAATTAACTCAATATAGTCAAAAATCAAGTGGAAGCAAATGAACCAGTAAAACCTAATTCTGGTGTGTGTCTGTGTGTGTTGCTGTGGATGATTGTCATGTGCAGGCAGGAGGTAATTAGCCGAATATAGTCCAACCGAAAAGAAAAAAGGAGAAAATGAACAACCCATCTGACTTCTTCCCATTAGCTGCAAAGTAGTGGAACATCTGAAGGGCTGGAAATGGAGTCAGGTTAATATTTTCATACACACACACACACACACACACACACACACACACACACACACACACAAGAAAAAATAACACTTCGGTCTATCCATCCAGAGCTCTACTTTTCCATGCTTGGCTGGAAGGCTAAAAGCCCTTCACTGCTAATAAGGTAGGAGGTGAAACCCAAAGTGTGAAGAACCAAAAAGAGAAGATGGAGAAAAAGAAGGTAGGAAAAAAAACAGTTAGTAGCTACATGAGGCCAGAAAGGAGAGAAAGTAAGTGATGGAAAATTAACAAATATGCAAGAGCAAGAAAAGGTATTTAGGAGACTTAATGAAGATGTGCTGGCAGATATGCAAAGGAGGCTGGTGATAATTACAGGTTCAGCCGCGGCTGACCGGTGACTAGAGGGCCCCCGCACTGTTGAATACACTCCCCGCGTTCTCACCCAATTAAAGTCTGTCACCATGAGGAAAAATTGTAAAGGTTGCGACGATGACAAATGAGGAGAGCAGAGCAGCAGATAGAGCCCAGGGGGCTGCACAGTGAACAGCACGTGAGCTTAACTCCGCAAAATGGGAGTGTTTGTTATGAAATCAATCCCCTCCGAAACTCCTGCTGTGGTGCATAAAGAGTTTTTATTATGTGAGACCAGTCACATGCTTCAATTATTTATTAGCCTATTTAAATCTTGTAATTAAGGACCACATTAGGAGCATAGGATCATAAAAAGGAAAACAGGCCTTTATCACTGCTCCAACTTTGCCAGTTACTGCACTGACAAAGTTTCAAAGTGAAACTAATTTGCAGTAAAGGGCTCCAGAAGAACCTATATACTGGTGTACACTGGTGTCTGGTCACACTGACTTCTCTACTTATTGGCACAGATGTAATTTTAGTCAAATCCTAAACTTCTGATTATTTATTCAGATTTGCAAAAAAATCTGCAGTGATTGGACACAATTGCAGGGCAATGCAGAATTGACAGAAATTGGTTGATATTGTTTTAATAGTTGCTGGACACTGCAAAATCATGGAGGGGCTGGTTAATGGCGCAACTACTGTCCCCTGAGCACGACTGATAAAAAGAGTGCTACATTATGGGTTGTTTGTAGACTTAATGTTGCTAGGCTAGCAAGTTTCTGTAAGTCTGTTTAAAGTGTGCCATTTAGATGTATTTAGCCCTAAAAGTGTTCAGGAAGCCCATTTTAACATAAAAGAGTTTTTAACAGTTTATGTAATGTGTTTTGCTGCAATGGATAAAATACATTTCTGAGGCGCAAAAACAAAGCATCTAAAGAGACTGAAAATGAATTTCAAAACAGTTTTAACAAGCCACAAAATTTGGCATATACCCTCTGCAAAAATGGAAGCATTAATGGTTAAGTTTTACTAAAGAAAGGCTTCTAAGATGAAGATCATCACATCCTTAGACTGATAGACTACTGTTACTGCAGCCTAAATAAGTGTTGCTCATCATCAAAAAAGTCAAAAAGAAAAAACAAGTGTTGACATCCTATTAGAGTCATCTTTTATTCAGACCATTACAGTGTTTATGTTGCAGCAAACTATTCAAGTAAAGGGTGTTGGTGTTTATTACAGTGACATGAAAGGGTTAAGAGAAAATAAACCTTGTGAGAGACTTGTGTAAACTTCTCAACAATTTAAGATATGCAAGAACAAAATATGAACAAGTTTGTGTTCCATTTATCAGTGATTTTTTTTTTTAAAATATCCCCTTCCTCTGACAGAGCAGACAGCAGACACACAAGGCCAGGCAGGTCTGTTCATTTCACCTCCATCTCTAATTCATCCATCTCCCTCCACCTCCTCTCACACCTCCTCCATCCCCTGTGTGAGTTTTGTTATTACACTCTGGCTTGATTTATTTATTCTGTCCATCACAGCATTGCTCTTTTCCCCTCTATCCCTGCTTCTGCATAATATTTTCCATCTCATCACGGTATGCACCGCCGGACTTGTCGAATCTCTTGTCTGCTGAGGTGTGAGATGTAAGAAGGGAAGTCAAACCTGTACCCCTCCCGGCTTCCTCTCTGCCCTCCACATTTGACAAACAAAACAAAACCCTGCTCACATTCAGGACCAGGAACATTTCACTTTTTTGCTGCCTCATTGGCAAGTCTAACAAACAACTGGGACTGCAACTAAAACATTTTAAATAGTCACTGATATACAGTATAGGCCAAAAGTTTGGACACACCTTCTCATTCAATGCGTTTTCTTTATTTTCATGACTATTTACATTGTAGATTCTCACTGAAGGCATCAAAACTATGAATGAACACATGTGGAGTTATGTACTTTTCAAAAAAAGGTGAAATAACTGAAAACATGTTTTATATTCTAGTTTCTTCAAAATAGCCACCCTTTGCTCTGATTACTGCTTTGCACACTCTTGGCATTCTCTCCATGAGCTTCAAGAGGTAGTCACCTGAAATGGTTTTCCAACAGTCTTGAAGCAGTTCCCAGAGGTGTTTAGCACTTGTTGGCCCCTTTGCCTTCACTCTGCGGTCCAGCTCACCCCAAACCATCTCGATTGGGTTCAGGTCCGGTGACTGTGGAGGCCAGGTCATCTGCCGCAGCACTCCATCACTCTCCTTCTTGGTCAAATAGCCCTTACACAGCCTGGAGGTGTGTTTGGGGTCATTGTCCTGTTGAAAAATAAATGATCGTCCAACTAAACGCAAACCGGATGGGATGGCATGTCGCTGCAGGATGCTGTGGTAGCCATGCTGGTTCATTGTGCCTTCAATTTTGAATAAATCCCCAACAGTGTCATCAGCAAAACACCCCCACACCATCACACCTCCTCCTCCATGCTTCACAGTGGGAACCAGGCATGTGGAATCCATCCGTTCACCTTTTCTGCGTCTCACAAAGACACGGCGGTTGGAACCAAAGATCTCAAATTTGGACTCATCAGACCAAAACACAGATTTCCACTGGTCTAATGTCCATTCCTTGTGTTTCTTGGCCCAAACAAATCTCTTCTGCTTGTTGCCTCTCCTTAGCAGTGGTTTCCTAGCAGCTATTTGACCATGAAGGCCTGATTCGCGCAGTCTCCTCTTAACAGTTGTTCTAGAGATGGGTCTGCTGCTAGAACTCAGTCCGGCATTCATCTGGTCTCTGATCTGAGCTGCTGTTAACTTGCGATTTCTGAGGCTGGTGACTCGGATGAACTTATCCTCAGAAGCAGAGGTGACTCTTGGTCTTCCTTTCCTGGGTCGGTCCTCATGTGTGCCAGTTTCGTTGTAGCGCTTGATGGTCTTTGCGACTCCACTTGGGGACACATTTAAAGTTTTTGCAATTTTCCGGACTGACTGACCTTCATTTCTTAAAGTAATGATGGCCACTCGTTTTTCTTTAGTTAGCTGATTGGCTCTTGCCATAATATGAATTTTAACAGTTGTCCAATAGGGCTGTCGGCTGTGTATTAACCTGACTTCTGCACAACACAACTGATGGTCCCAACCCCATTGATAAAGCAAGAAATTCCACTAATTAACCCTGATAAGGCACACCTGTGAAGTGGAAACCATTTCAGGTGACTACCTCTTGAAGCTCATGCAGAGAATGCCAAGAGTGTGCAAAGCAGTAATCAGAGCAAAGAGTGGTTATTTTGAAGAAACTAGAATATAAAACATGTTTTCAGTTACTTCACCTTTTTTTGTTAAGTACATAACTCCACATGTGTTCATTCATAGTTTTGATGCCTTCAGTGAGAATCTACAATGTAAATAGTCATGAAAATAAAGAAAACGCATTGAATGAGAAGGTGTGTCCAAACTTTTGGCCTGTACTGTATTCTCAGTGTAGTTCTCAATTTTTTTCAGCAGTAAAATAACTGTAGCACTATTGTAAACTGTCATGTAGGTGAATGTTAGGTTGTCATGGGACTTTGAGCGTTGTGTACCTGTGTCATCCTTTTGACATACATGTAATAAGCTCCATATGGACTACTTAGTCACAATGATAACCCTTTTTTTTATAACAGATATAAAACATCTTAGAGGACTAAGCCTCTGAATCTAAGCATAACTGCTGACGTATATATAACATTAAGTATGCCACAGTGAGGACATTTCTCCACCAGTGAATAAGTTTGTGACAACACCGGTGTTATAGATAACACCAGACATTTTACAAGAAATGGTGTTTGTAGATGTTAAGATCAGTGCTGCATGAAGTTAGTAACTATGCACACCCAAAATCTCCTACTGCTGCGGCTCACATCAATCTTGCAAAACACAAGTTGACTTCTATTTTGACATAGTCTAAGAAAAAGCAATGTGTTTAGCAGTGAGATTAGCACTATCGTTCATTAAATAAAAAGACAACAGTCATTTCAAACATTTGTTGACAGTGGATGGTTTTGAAATATTGCATAGTCAGGAGCTACCACCATGAGATGTTAGATAAAGAGCGGCAGGCAACAGGCTGCACACCTCCAGCTGTTTAGTGATGTAACCAACTCATTTTCTCCCATTAATGTTATCGGATTTCCTATTAGCATTGAGTTTAAATCCAAAATATTCACACTAAATCCTCCGCCATCGTCTTGTCATTGAACTCTCCTTATTCTGGTCACATGATAAGTAATATCCTACTCTGGCTACTCTGTGCAGCTGCTGTATGAAGCAGACACTTTCAGTTTAGAATTGTAGCGTCCTTCATACACTGAGTATTAATGAAAAACCATAGACTGCGTGTAAAGATGGACAATATGACAGCTCCCCGAAAGTTAAGCCAAGACATCTTGATCGCCCCCTGGTGGTTGGCTACAGTGTAAGCCATTAACCCGCTAATGATGATGTTCCCAATTGATTCATCACAATGTCAAATACCACTGTTATGCTGATGTTATACAAGTGTTCTCTCTTGTTTCCAGACAGTCCATGTTTTTTTTTAGCAGAATTACAACATTTTAATTTAAGCAGAATTACTACATTATGTGCTCTCTTTCTTCTGGCTGCATTACATATTTCAGAATCTTGATGTGATAGTCTCATAAAGTTGTTTTTTTTTTAGATATGTCTTATTTATTTCTGTGGTTTTTGGCCAGCTCTTGTGTTGTTTTAAGACACTATTTAGGTTGTCTGTACAATGATATCACATTATATTACATTTCTGTTATTCTCTTCTCCAGGGAATTCATTAAATTGCCCTGACTAGAATACACCACTCAAAACCGACAAAGTGTTCCAGACCTTTTACAACCGGTGGGAAATAGGGAGGAATCAGACAGCCACTATCTGAAGTGAAGTTGTTCATTACGAAAAGCACTCTCTGCTGCATCTCCTTTCTACTGAGCAGTCCAAGTTCAAACAAGGACACTGCAGTCGTGTGGAGCCCAGCTGAGCAGACTCGTCTCTCACCTGAGCCCCAGGTACTGTTTGCCTGCCAGCTCGATTCAGCTCTGTGCTTTCTTCCACGACCAACACATCGAGTGATGCCTCTTAAGCCTCTCCTTCTCAACTTAAAGAGGATCAAGAGATGAAAGCAGAGAGAAAAGAAGGAGGAAGAGTGAAGTAAAGAGAGAGAAGATGATAGAGTCAGAATTGTAGCAACAATACAGAGATGAAGAGAAATTGAAATATAGAGTGGCAAAGAAGACAACAAAAGAGATGGTGAAAAGAAAGAAAGCCTAGCTGCTACACATGCTACAAATGTCCCACAGGGAAATTTGTGGGACAATAAAGTATAGCTTACCTAACCCTAAAATGACGTGATATTGGGTCATTTTAGGGTTAGGTAAGGTTAAATCTTAATGTTTAAACAACAGGGGATTATAAAGGGGATGCACAGAATGTCTCATCCATATGGGAAAAGCGCTTCTCTGTTTTATAGATTAATACATTCAGTACATACACTCTCTACCTCAATCCGAGCACTAAGGACAGAAGAAGCTTGCGTGGGCATGCTGTATTCGACTCAAGCTGATCAGTGGTTCTTATACTCCTTAAGAAAAGCACCATAGCAACACCATTCCACAATTTGTGCTTCACTTATTCAAAGGGTTGGTTCACAGAAAAGACTAAAACAGTATCCCTGTTTCAATATGAGGTTTTTGCAGAAAGAAGTTCCAGTCGAGATTGAATAATATTGGAAAAAACTGACATTGCATTTTTTCTGCTACACACACACACACACACACACATATTATATATATGTATATATATGTATTTATATATATAAATACAGTTATTTTACTCAGATGACTTGAATAGTACTATTAAAAATATTAAATCATTCTACAATTATTGCTGTGATTTTATAGGGGAGTGCATCTGCAGAGAAAATAATACTAATAAAAGCTGAATATATGTATATGTATATAAAGATGAATGGGCCAGGGTGGCACATCTCCACTCACTCTCACTCTGCAAAAGTGAGGCCAAAATATCCAGGATACAGCCGCTGCCGTCTTGGGCTGGTGACGTTTTTTGGAGCCAGAGTCTGCACCGTAGCAATCTCCATGGTATCGAGTTCCCGCCTATTCACTCGTCTGATCAATCGCGAGCAGCGCCATTTCATGAGTACAATGATTGGCACACAGCTGTCAGTTGTGACATCAAACCCCCTTTTGAAAACATCACATAACTAATTAAAAAGTTATGAAAGTAAAGTTATGAGTAAAATGTACATACATTGGCATGATAAGCCCTACCTAAAATGACAGAAACCATCTTTGGGAAAAATCTATTTGACATGTACTTAGATCTTTAGACTTGGCCCATGTCCCATCCACTAACATGGAGGGGGTGGGGTATATATCCTATACTACAGACCAGGGAGTGATCAAGATGTTCTAATTTTACTTTTGGAGAGCTGTCATGTTGTACATCTTTATTATACATTCCTACTATACTTTTCAGTCAATCCAGGCTAAAGTCAATGATCTAACATGTCATATTAATAATGCATGTTGCTAACCTTATGTGTCTCCCCTCCTGTTCCTCACTTATTTTTTGGTTGCAGATGTCGACTACAAGCAGGGTGAGCTTTGGTTGTTTATCAGACAGACTGTGTTAGTGTTAACGTTACCTTTCCAGGCTAATGTCTTCGATCTGTGGTTTGGATACCTCGGGTGTCTTTGGGCTAACTCAATCTCATGGACAGATAGCTCACAACATGAGTAAACACAACCAAAACTATCTGCAAGAATAGACAGTGTTAGAGATATGTGACTGAATTTGTTTGGTTGAACAGACCCCGAGCAAAAAACTGCAGAACAGATGACTGACTCATTTCTCCTTGATGAACCTCTCCTGCAGTCACTACATTTCCCTTTATATGTACTAACATCAAAGTCCATCACACAGGAGATTTAAGATGTAGCAAGCCACGTTATCATCAAAGAAAAGAGAAGAAAATCAACAGTGGAACTGACAAATTTCAAAGAATAAATAGACCCACGCAGTAAATGAGTGTGTGTGCAAGTGTCCAATATGTGTGTATATATCTTTATATACACACAGGAAATGAGCATGTGTGTCCTGCTGTTTCTCAGCAGGTGAAGTAAGAATAGTACAGGAACACAGTTTCCTCCTTTAGCTATGAATCATGGTCATGACAAGGACAACTGACAGCCTGCGGCAAGATGAAGAGGTGTGTGTGCATGTGTGTGTATGCGTGTGTGAATGATTGTGTGAAGTCAATGTGAAAATAAGCAGGACAGCCATCATATAGATATGCAAGGAGGAGATAAGATGTTGGAAACACACAAGCATACACACACACACACACACACACAGTGTTCTTTCTATTCACCATCTCCTCTGAGAGAGTCCAACCTTCAGCATGAGTCATCACCACACTGTCTGCCCTTAAAGCACTCTGCTGCTGTGCTTTTCACAAGGAACAATCCAGCAGACAGACAGAAATACAGTGTTTACTGGTTTCATTTGGCCCATTTGATCCAAAATGAACGACGGTACAGAACTGTGTTTGCACTGCAGCAAGTAGGGGGAACAACTCAATCCGAGCAACAAACACCAGGAGGCTGTGATGCAGATGCAAATAGAACAACCACACCCTTTCATTTAAATTGTTTTTACAATGTTTATGTGATTTTATTAACTTTTGGTAAAATTACATGCAAATCAGTGCCTGCTTCCATAATCCACCTTAATGTGTATATGAGAGGATATGACAAGATGATCTCATTTGACGTACCATCAGTAACTTTACTTTCATTTTTAAAATTAAATTGATAAACTGGCATGGCTTAAAACATCATGGTGTACTTTACTGAAATGTGTGATAAGTGACGATATGTGGAATGACATCTTGCGATTAGCCTCCAGAATTTCAATTTGCAACAGATATAAGGAATTACAATATAATGTCCTACATAATATTTATATATCGACATCTATTTATAGTAAATATACAGCAGGAGTTTCACCAAATTGTCCCAAATGTAAAAGTCATGCAGGCACTAGGTTGCATTGCCTGTGGGAATGCAATACAATTCAGGTATTCTGGAGGGCAGTATGTGCAAACATTAGTATCGCAATAGGACAACAGGTGTCACCACATCCACTTTTATGTTTGCTTGGAAATGTCCCCAATTTTCTTAAACAACATGAGGAAGTTATTCAATCACTCTTAATGCTGGCAAGGAAAGCAATCATGGTGAAGTGGGTAGGAGATGACCCTCCCTCTGTTCTTATGTAGAAATCTCTAATCCGAGGTCGTGACTCTTGAAAAATTGGGACATTACATCAATGGGATGATTCATACTTTTCAGCAGAAATGGAAGAGACCATTGGAACATCTTGGAGTTAAATACAATTTGGAACTGAACTAACTGGACATACGCTTGAAATGGGACATTGCGGGAATCTGACCCGTGTATGTGTTTCACTAGATTGACCTTCATATTGTTTAAGTGCTGTGCTTCTCTCATTTCACTTATTGACCAGTCTTGTAAAGCTGTGAAAATTGTAATTTTGTAATTTGATTTTTTGAACGCTTTTGGAAAATATAATAAAAGTATTTAAAAAAATAATAATAAAATAAAATTAAAAAAATAAATTAAAAAAATAAATTGATTTTCTTTGACTAAACAAGGCAAGAAACAAGCAGTGAAAGTCCTCAACATAAACTGAATGGATTGCCATGGAAGTTACTGACACTCATGGTCCACGCAGGATGTAGACTCACAAGTCAGTCTTCAGACGCTTTGCTTAACTAAATCAGGAGGCGGAGATCTCTGATTGTCTGGTGGCGAGACTACGCAGGATGAATCCTACTGACTTTACTTTTCATTCAGTGCCATCATTGGGTCAAAACCTGAATTCGTCCTATAGTTATTTTTCTGACCAAATACCTGCAAAAGGCATTTCCATCAGCCTCAACCATTAGCATGGCTGTAGAGTCGCCATCTTCTTGTATGTTTAAACTTTACAGTATCTTATACATTCTTTGATGCTGTATATTTTTGTTTGTAGAGAATGCAAAATTACCCACATACCAGTGTCTGGGGACATTACTAATGCCACAGTGTCTTTTCTATTACTTCCACTGGGGGGCACACTAAACTGTAGACTTTTCAAATTCTTTACTTTCTGCCTTGAATAGAAATACAATGGAGTACAAATTTAAGAATAGGACAACATTTCTAGTCCTGAACTACCCTCAAAATCTTGTGAAAACACTAATTGTTACAACAGATAAAACAAAAGCAGATGTTCATCAACTATTTGTGTTAGATAAGCAAATAAACTGTAAAATAAAAGTCCAAATGTAGGTGAAGTTATGGATGAAGGTACATGTACAACTCAGAGTGTTGTACTAGGAGGATGGGTTCATTCTGTGTCTGCTCTCTGTGTAAGCCTGGACTCTATGCCACTTCAAACGCTTACAGAAAATAAAATCCAATCTGGGCCAATCACGGTCAGAACCGTAGTTGACAACGTAAGCAGCCAATCAAGGACTGTGTTGTAGTTGATGCGTAAAATGCACAACAGCTTGCAGAACAGTAATGATGGATCCTAAAGCAACAAGTGCTCACTCTAATAATAGTAGAGTGAACACAGCAATAGGTGAAGTTATTGCAGTAATACAGTCAATGACGACAATTAAAAAAGAACAAGTGTATGCACTTGTGGTGTTTCTGGGAGGAAAAGATGTTTTTGCCGTTCTCATGACTGGATTTGGCAAAAGCTTGATTTATCAACTGGCTTCACTGCAGCTGAAGATGTTCCCGGTGTTTTGTTATGCTGACTGGCTGAAAAAGTTTGTCTGACAAGGTGAGTAATACCGCCCACTGAAAGGGCCAGACTGATACAGAGAGCAAAACAGAATGTCGGGCTCACATCATCAGAATGGTGTTACCAGGCTTCGAGATTTGGGCTTGAAAATAAATCATAAACCACATGTTTTTCCCATGTCTTTGTAATTTGACCATTTCAGTACATATTCTCCTGAACACACTTATCGGGTTGACTGCAAACCTGCCTGAAATAATCAGCTAAAACAAACTATCATTTTATCTCCCAACTTTCAAGAGTAAACACACCTGGACTAAAACTGTCTCTCTCCAATATGGTAAGGCAATCAGTTTGGAATTTCCAAACCACGGGTATAATCAGTGTTGTATCTAAGTCCATCCTGTGGAAAAATGTTCTGATATCAATGGCCGACAAGCTGTCAAACCGTCTATCTCCATCATTGTCTCTGTTTGTCACGGTGGAGGAGATTCAGTAAGAGCGCAGTAATTATTCAACATGTTCTCATGTATATTTAAGAGGCAGCTGTGTCAGCCTGTTCTCCCCACAGCTCCAGCACACCATGATGGATGATGAGGTCACTGAGGCTGAGGCCTGACGTCTACAAACAGCAGATGTACTTCAAAAAGAGCTGCCGACACTTTGGATGCCTGAGCACTTCTCAGCTTATTCCAGGCTCTTTATCTCTTTGTGTGCAATAATGAACATCTTGCAGAGATCAGTTTGTCTTGTGTTTACAAGATGAAAGCAGTATTTGAGTTAAAGAAGATATAACGCAGTCATACAACATAAAGCTGTTCTCATGTACTGTTCCTATGTATACCTACAAAAATGCACCATAATTCGTATATAACCCACATAATCGTGAAAGCTGCAGGCAGGAAGACAGGACCTTACTGTCCTAAATCTAACCTACCTAGTAAACTTGAAGTTATTTTAAGATATCTCATCACATCATTAAAGATGTAAGTTTAGGTTACGTAAGTAACGTGACAACGCCCAACCATGATTCTTCTTCTCTTAACTTTACTTTCCTAAACTTACATAAATTTAAAGTCAAGTACATAACGTGACGACACCAAAACATGATTCTTGTCCAAAGCTAAACCTACTTTAACTTTTCATTACGTACTTCCTGGACAATGCCCAACCATGTTAACCTTCCTAAATCTAACCTTCGTAACCTTACTTTTAGAGCATAATGTGACAACACCCTATCATGATTCTTTTCCTAAACTTAACCTGCGGATCTTCACTTTTCTAATCCTAACCTACGTAAACTTTACAATAAGTACATATTCTGACAACACCCAACCATGTTTTTTTGTTTTTTTTTTTTTTTTTTTAATAAACCAAACCTAACCAGCAGGGGCACTATTTCTTGGGGCACTCATTCGTGAGATATAAACAGTTGCATGAGGACACATTGTATAACATACACACATATTCACAAGCAAGAGTTTCCAAAGCACTAACCATAAAGTAAAAGACCAACTTATCCATCCACATAAATATATAAACAAGAATATAACCAAAAAATACAAAGATATCATCACTCATCAAGTTATATCATAAATGTGGATCCAGTTTATGCAATTTAACAAATATGTTTTTTATCTGTGGTAGAAACAAGTAAAAAAAAGTACAATACATTACTAAATACAATATCTATGAATATCTTAAATATCTCAATCTGTCCCACATGATAAGCTTTGGGAAGGTGACTGGATTTCATGATTCCCATTGATCTTGTCATCTGTTTTTCCCCAAATATTAAACTAATCCTCTAAAGTAAAAAAAAAAAAAAACAACATGGTTTAAAGCAACCGGTGGCTCTCTCAGTCTGTCTCAGGACAGGAAGCCTGGAAAAGATTCTGTCTCTTTCCCTGCAGAGTCTCACTGCATTTAATGATGTGCCTGAGCACAGGCTGCAACAATACAGCAGCACTTAACTTTCATCTCCAGCCCTATACTCCCCTTCCAGCAGAGGCTTTCATTTCTTTTTTTCCTCCAAAACAAATGCTAATAATATGCTAATCTGATTGTGTGTTATTGCAAAGTTTTACCTCTTCAGTGAATGAAGCTGCTCTGCCAAAGAAAGACAAGTGAGCTTTCAAAGACACTCTGGATAAAAGGATCATTTTCTTTATTTTTCAAATACTGTGTGTCCGTATACTGTCCAGGTGCTGAGCATTCAGGGCAACACACAGACACACACCACCTGGTTCCTACAGGGGTTACTAGGCAATACTTGGTAGTTAGTCTGACACACACACACGCACTTAAACAGAAGTGTGTCGGAGAGAGAGGGAACAGGGGCGAGCAGACCCTCGTCCATTAGTAAAGAGGTAAACACCATCTGGACGCCCACAAATGTTTTCCCCAACACACACCATGAGCTCCATTCATTTCACTTAATAACACACACACAGGGACACATTAACAACACAGGTGCTAACAACACAAACACAGAGAGAGAGAGAGAGAGAGACCCTCAGGGAGGAAGTGTGCTGCCCATTAACATCCTGGGTGGCAACGCACAGGTTTTAATCCACAACACAATGGGGAAATAAATTCTTAAACACTAATCCTCTTCCTGCAGCCGAATTAAAGGGATTTTATATGTGATGTCATGTCAACTAGGGCCAGGTGATATATCAGTATTTACTGTCTAGCAACATCTAAGTACTGTTTATAGGATATTACTTAGATACTTAAACACAAAGGCTCTTATAGCAAGTAGGGAGCATGTCCTCAGTTGTTCTATTATAACAATACAGTTCACATTTACAGTTATAAATATATGTTTTCATGTTTCTTAAATGCATCTGCCTTTCTTTATTTTGGAAGAGGTTTTTTTTTAAAGGTACAGTTTGTATGATTTGGGGTATTTTAGTAGTGTCTAATGGTGAGGATTGCAACCAGCTGAAACTTCTCCCAGCTAGAATTCCTTCAGTCTTCACTGTTCAGAGGTTTTATACTGGGAGACGAATCATCCACAGAGGTCTCTTCCTCTCCCAAACAAAAAAAGACTAGGTGAGTAAAACTGGTAAAATACTGAATAAAGCAGTTTCACATTACAAATCAGTGTTTCTGATTTGCTGTTGTGTGTTCACCTTTTTTTTTTCTTAGAACTTAATATGTGGTCACCTTTTTTCTAATCCACTGTCAGGAGGTTTTTATCATGAGCTGAACTATCGGCAGAGGTCTCCTCCTTTTAAAAACAAATGGACCAGGTGATCAAATCAATGATTGATCAATGAAATCAATGATTTTCCGACGCTGTTTGGCATGTCAGAGACGGGCAGCTTGCCCACCACATGCCACTGTGTGCTCACCTTTATTCTCTGATAGCTTGAGATCCAGTCTCTTTCTCTCCAAAACAAACAGATCCTGTCATTAAAACTGATAAAACAATGAATTAAGCAGTTTCATGTTACAAATCAGTCTTTATCTGTTGCTGCCCATTCCAGATGGGCTGCTAACTACAGTAGCCAACACGAAAATAAGAATAGCACTATCTAGAGCCAGTGCTTGGTTTGTCCATTCTGGGCTACTGTCAATACATGTGGGTGAACATGGCAATTTCCATAAACAAGGACCCACTTCGTACATAAATATAAACATGTCATTTTAAGATGTCCAAAACAGAACGACTGTGCAAGTGTGTCTAATAAAAAAGGGCCACTAAGTGTATATGTAGGTCATCTAACCATACTATTGACGTATAATAATGAAAACAAAGAAAGCAGCCAGGAAAAAGGTTAAACCATGGTTTTCTTTTACAGCAGCAAGAGAAACAGAGAACAATTTGGTTTAAAAATGTGGAAAATGGTACAGCAAGATTATAAAAAAAGGGTGCTATAGCAATCACCCTCTACAGCATAAAATACTGTATTTCATAAAATATGACACAAAAGATAAGAATAAAGGCAGAACCTAAACGATAAGCCAGAGGGGCTCAGGTGTTCTTCCTAAATCCTAATGTAAGTCAATTCAAACCATGAGATGGAGCTTTAAGCCCAGCAATATAAAAACTCTGACAGCCATGACCCTGAGGAACAACACTGCGCTGAAATAAGATGTGCATGAACTGCTGTTTACTAAGAGACTGAGGGCGAGTGAATGAATCAGGGTCAAAGAGACAGAAGGAAACAGAATAGAGAGAGCAGAGTCAGCCAAGAAAAAGGAAAACTTTAATAAACTCGCCCTTGAGAAATATAATAACCTCCGATTATTTGCTCAACTAGAATAACTCTGCAGATCACATTTTCCGTTTTAAATCCATGCAACAATTTCCTGCATGGATGCGTCGACCAATCCCTGTACTGAGAGTCTCAGAGAGAGAAGGAAAAGCTAAACATGAAGTCGTTCAAACGAGCCAAAATAAACAACAGATACATTTCATATCAGCTTAATGGATTTTTCACCAGAGATGGTGGTCCTTTAACCAGCCCGACTACAGAAATAATTAAAAACATGTATTTTTTTCACCCCTTGCAAAGTATTTACAGATTTTTGTGCCGGGTGTGTTGATATCTGCTAAACATGTACATCATCTTTAGAGTTCATGAGGCTATAGGGAAACATACACACACTCACCACAGTAACCATAGGAACATTTGAGATGTTCAACATGTGAGTGTGACATTATATGAGATAACAGTGATTAAGCCACAAGTTCTCCTTTTTGTACTCAGTGCACACAGTTGTCAGAGCTCACAACAGATATGAGACAAAGCTTTTGGTGATGTTCTTCACATAAAACTCTGATGCCATCTGCTGGTGGCTTTTCACTGTAGCTGTGCTTAAACAGGGTTCAGGGTATGTTATCGGGGTATGTAGATTATTGTTTTAATTCTCCCTCTAAACCTGATCCTCTGTAAATTATTCTTATCACTTTTTATTGCCATGTTTTTTTTTTTTGTTTTACATAATTTGATGTACATCTTTAGATGTGTAACTGCACTTTTTCTTCCACTTTGACAGACAAAACTATAACTCTTAAATTTACTGTATTTTATTACTGTCTTAATTATTTTTTTAAACTTTTGTTTGTTTTGTTGTGTTTCTTTATTGTGAATACTATAGCTGATAGTGAAGGAATGCAATTTCATTCTGCCGTAAACAGAGTATTGATATGTCAATGTATATTTTTCTGCTTTGTTTTGTTTACTTTTTTTTTTATAAAAGTGTCTTAGTAGTGTAAAAAAAAAATGTACAGATACAGTAAAACTAGGAAAGCCTATGGATATTCTTTCTCTTCATTTCATTTGCAATGAATATGATCTGAGTTTTTGCTATCAGGGTTCCCATCACGCTCTGGATGATGTAGAGGTGCATATTATAAATCTTTGCTCTACACTTTCCCCAACAAAACTCATCACAGGTGAGCAGATTTAATGCTGAGATGATTAGTCATTTATAACATTAGTTAGGTGAGAAAAGAATACTATACGACTACCACTACAATAACCATCACTTAATTCATTTAGAGAGTAAAATTTGCCTCTTAAATGTGAAGATTCATTTTATTTTCTCCCTTAATTTCACTGTAAACTAAATATATATCTTTTTACTGTTTAAATGTTGATCAGCAATTAAAAAGAGCTCCAACTGTGACAGACATCTGACACATTTTATGTGTATTAGTTGCAACATGCAGCTACAGACAATGCATCAATACAGACATAGTTTATATCTATTCAGTAGACACCTACTCAAAGAGAGAGAGAAAGAAGGAAGCTTACAACTCTAAGTAATACATACGGAGCTGAAAAAAGTGCATCTTTAGTTTTGTGTGCGTGTGACTGAACATGGAAAGGTTAAATCTTAAAGCAGGCCACATTCCTATTGTGACCCTCGCTACAACCAGCAGGGGTCAGAGTAGAGCACACACACAAAAAGCCCACATGGACATAGCCTCCTACACACAAACTGCAGAGCAGCATTCATCAGACTACGGCTGTACGGGGTCTTCAGCACTGCACTGTACTGCATCTTGACCCATTACACTCACAAGTACACAAAAGTACACACTCCACACACACACACACACACACACACACACACACACACACACACACACACTGTCATTTCTGCTTCATTTCTTCCTCCTAGCAGTGAGCAAACAAGTGTTTCTGTGGATGTTAAGTGCCTCTGTGTGTGTGTGTGTGTGTGTGTGTGTGTGTGTGTGTGTGTGTGTGTGTGTGTGGCTGGTGGCTGTAAAAGACTGAGTCATCCTCAGTCTGCCTCCCTGCATTCAGCTGGCAGAGTTCCAGTCCAACAGACAGAATCCATATGCAGTTGGACTGACTCACTGTGAGTCTGCAAATATCAGACAGCCTGACTACATTTCATACTTTTTACAGGATCCAATGCAAATTTGAGACAGATTTTTGTCAAATCATGCAGAAAGGTTTCAGTAAGGTGGCACATGCTGGGTAAAATCAGGAACTTTCTCACACATCCACGATGCAATCTTTTTGTTAGCCATGTGGGGTGGGGAATATGCCTGTTTTATCCATTTAAGTTTGAAAGCTATACTTTATTTCCATTGACTGAATATGAAAGAACACTACCCTGAGATTGCAAAAAACAGAACATGTCCATACAACCCATGTGGACAGGTGCAATTATCTCATCCTAGCATTTTTTTTTTTTTTTTTTTTTTGATTTAAAAAAGTCTGAAGCTGAGAGTTACAATAATAACTGGTTAAGATTATGATAAGTGTTGCGGTCTCTGTGTGTGTATTCTGATTTTGTGTACTTACCAGTCCAGTGAGTGACGGAGCCGACTGTCCCAAGGTTTGGCTTCTCATACGGACCAGGTTGTTCACCTCTCCTCCTCCTGCAGATGCTACCCCGGTGGCCCCGGGCCCTCCCGAGGGCCCCTGCCAAGCCAGCTGACTCACCCCAGCGTGCAGACTGCTGGACAGAGGCAGCAGCTGCTTACCTGTGAAGAGGGGAGGAGAAAGGGAGAGTCATCTCAAACCCAGCCAACCTGCTTTTCAGTTCAGTACATTTGAAAAACACTGCTCTGCTTTGTTCACACTGGACTGGAATCCCCTGTGGACCTGTCTGTGTCATAGTCATAGATATCATTGGTCTCCACCCTAAATGAGTGGGTGAGATTCAAACTGGGTCAAATTCAAATCACAGTTCATATTAATCATTCCCACTGCGGCTGTCAGTTTCTTAGATCCCAAAAACAAAAGAAACAATAATTTAAGAAACAAACAAAAAAAAAACAAAAAAAAAAAAACAACAGAAAAACTAAAAACCAACAAACCAAAAATTTCGAAGCTGCTTTTTTTCTCATGGGATTAACATTATCATGTGACCTCTGCTTGGTGAATCATGGCAGTTAATCTGTGGTGGAGTTCTCACTTCACTAAAGATTATGCACAGGGCAGATCGGTGCCGGATTAAGAACACAGGAGCTCACGAATCACAGGATGACCTCAGGTAACACTGGCCCCGTGTGAATGGAGCTTTAACACAACTGAACTATGGATGTGTCATGTTGTTCAGACTGGGTGGCATCACATTTACATCTCACACTGAAAAACTTTAAAGAGTTTCGTCTCAATATGAGTGATCTTTAATGATGTGATTATATGACAAATATGGGTGTGTGTGTTACCGGTCATGGCCATGCTGCTGCGTCGGGCCCAGCTTTCATCCTGGCTCAGCTGTCGGTGCAGTTTGGATTTGGTGGCAGCCGTTGCTGCAGGCGACAGGTCGGGGTTGCTCAGCTTCCTGAAGAGGAGAGGAGGGGGGGCTGCAAACTCCTTCTAGTAAGATGAAGAGAATGGAGAGACAAAGGCACAGGAAGACTTATTAGACTTAGTTCGGATATAATGGTCAGATACTATGTGTCAGGTTTCATTATGAGCACCAAGCTGCTCATACTGTTGACAAATGATTCCTTTTCAAGGTCACACACCAAAACCAACAACTGTTGAATAGTCAAATAGGCTGCAGAGGGTAAGCGATGTCGTGCAGGTGTACTTACAATAGGGAATTTATACTTCAGGGTTGGATCGAAGCATTACATTTACATAGCATCACTGAATTTTGTGTTATCTTTTTTTTATTTATTTTTCTTATTGACAACATGCCGGAATTCGAGCTCCATAACTCTTCTGCATAATAACAATTATGGCTAATGAGCATTATTAACATTAAATGTTAATATGTTTCAAAATAAAAGAAAAAAATATAGATATTTTTGGCAAACCTACTAAAACATGAGCCGTACGGCCCCACTTCTCAGCTACGCACAGATATTTTACACATGAAAAAAACAAATCAAGTCTGCAGCAAAGGGCCAACACCAAGCGATTTCTAAATCTACTTTAGAGAGGCCTATAAAAATCTAAGTAAATACACATACAAAACACCTTCATGCTTTGGTTAAATTTTGATCATTTTTAATTTTTCTACTTCTTGACAAACTTTGCACATTTTACTCTGCGATAAAAAACAAAAAGAATCAGCCCTGTGAAAACTGTACAAAATACAATGTACCATACATCCTGGTTTCAAGTAAAGCCGAAAAATCCCAAAACCTGCAGTCAGACAGTGAGGGGTTCCTGTGAGCAAGCAGGCTGAGAGCCAAAACAAAGTCATAAAACATGATGCTAACCACTCACTGACACCACATCTTTTTCTCACATGGCCACAACACATGAACACACACTCTAATGGTATAATACACACTTGCCTGAACAGGAACACCCGCACACACACCTGTTTTTCTCAGTACGCATCAGGAGCAGTTAGCGGTGTAAGAGGCACTCAGCGGGGTGATGCCGGGCGGCTCTCTGTCATTAACCGACACTTTCAGCCACCACACAGCTGCAGAGCGAGCAGACAGTCTGATTTATAATTCAGTTTGTCAGTGTAATAAAGGAAAAGTTCCTCTGGACTTCCTCGATATCCCCAAGCTTTCCTAAGAGACACTCCAGGGAAAATACAGTACAGCCAACACACACACACACACACACACACACACACACACACACACACACACGCTTAACGTCTGTGTGTGGGATTCTGGTTGAAATGATTTTGGAAACAGCTGCTGTTGCCATGGAAACAGGGCCTTACTGGGCTCATATCCTCCTCTCTCTGTTGCCGGTGGACCAGCCCTTGACGAGACTTTTCCAGAAACATCTGGACGGCCAACATTAACACACACACATACACACACACTCAGCTCCCAGATGGCTGCATGTATGAAAGAGCTTTAGTGAAAGCTTCCGTTACTCTTTGCCAATAAAACCTGAACTAACCGCTCTCCTCAAAATTACTAAAACACATTGATAAACGCACACATAAACACACACGCACACTGTAATCATGTTCAGCCTGCAGTATCCAGTCACTCAGACTGGATTAAATGATGTGCAATTGGACATTAGCGAACATTAACAAATGAAACTAATGGACACATGCTGCTTTACATCACGTCAGTGCAGCTCCCCGTCTGAGTGAGTCAGAAGACAGTTTCACACTTCAGCTGTAGTCATAAAGGCAAGTATTCAGTGAGGACTACAGTGGGTAATGTGATAAAATCAGCTATCATACTCTACACTGCAATATCTAAAGATTGCCTGAAAAATCAGTTGAGACACTCTTTGTGCATGAAAGACAGACCGCAGCGTCTGTTTTCCTTACAGCTAATTGAATACCTGACAATTGCTTTATTACACGGATATCATGTTAAAATCCAATGTTGCCAGTATGCCATAAGTCTTGCTTATTAACGTGCAACAGTGTCTGCAATGGGCTAATAAACAAGAGATATAAAAAGGATAGATACCTCAGTATAAATTGTCTAAAGAGACCCACTTCCACCACAAGCACTCCACAGAACACAGCTTGTAGGAAGTATTCAGTTATAGATTAAATACGGATACATAGTTACAAAAAGTATTGTTGTTTTTGTTTTTAGTTACAGTCTGAAGACACTTTTGGGCATGTTTCGATGCTTTTATGGCAATTTGGTCAGTTTCAGATAAGGGGGTTGTTAAGATAATTACCTATCAACCATAACTGTCGTCTGTATAAATATTAAACCTGCACCAGACACAATCAAAGTAAATAGCTTTCCAAGTGCGCTGCTGTCAGGGATCATGAAATAGAAATGCTAAATCAGAAGCATTACAGATAAAATTAGTGGGGTCTGATAAAAGAAAAAAATACAAAGATAATACTATCTTGTTTCTGTTTTTCCACTGTCATTTAATTTAAACATGCAGACTTTTCTACCCGTCTTGTCATGTAACGTTGCATTACTGTTGATTGACAGCTGATGATGGCATTTCTCTGGGGAAGGAAGCTCTGTGTAATACTTGCAGAGTGCTGCAGCACAGTGAATACATTTAAATCCATTGTCACAGCCCGTTAGTGTGCTGCAGGTCTTTGTCTAACCAGCAGGTGGCAGACAGACAGTAGTCTGCTGACTGTAGTGTGTGATTACAAGCAATCTGCTGATCTGAGCTTCTTGAACAGATTGAAAATTAGATGTACCAACCTGGAAGACAGCTAAGAGGTCAGTGCATGTGTGTGTGTGTGTGTGTGTGTGTGTGTGTGTGTGTGTGTGTATGTGTGTGAGAGTGATGTATCTGCAATATTTCACAGCTTTCACCACACAGGCACAAACGGTCAACCGGTCGGTTTTCAAAGATGTTTGCTATGACACAAAACATACGCCTCAAAATATATAGGAAGAGAAGAGACATTAGGAAGGTAACCGTCACTTATTCACATGCAAGCATCTTTCTGGTCTACAACAGCAGATAAAAAGACAGACACATCTAAGACCTGAACTTGTGTGTTCAGGCAGTCATTAGTGCAATAGGTCAACTCCATCTGTCCCACAAGCTGAGAAGGAAAAAGCAAACACAACCGGCTATCTGACACGGTGAACATCAAAGTCTACATCAAAAACTCCACAAAACATTTGTAATGGATTGATCTTGGCTACATAAGACTGATCCTTTTCTTCTTTGAACGTTGTAACCTACAGTGCTCCAGATACACCAGCTCCATTAAAACACTGTCACAGTTTTGTAAAATACCACAGTATGTAACTCTACTGTGAATCTTTAATAATCAAATGACTTGCAGAATGTGTACACCAGTGAGGTGACCAGAGACACTTTGGTTAAAAAAGCTGGTGCTCTGCCCACTGAGTTGTTCTTCCATTACAGAATCACTGCTTGATGAGCTGCTGTCACTACATGAGCTGGTAATTGATAATGAACTAAGCCTCACCCTTCTTAGCTACTGTTGATTTGCCTGTCAGGCTTTGCACTGTAGCACAGCACCAGGGCTGCAGCTAACCATTATTTTCAGTATCCATTCATTTGACCATTTCTCCAGTTTTCTCAGTTAAAAAATAAAAAAATCAGAAAAGACTGAATGAGAGCAAAGTAATGCCATGAAGTGTCTTATCTGACCAATGATTAAAAAATATTCAATTTATTTTCATGTAGGACATGCAAATAATGCAAATTCTCACATTTGAGAGGCTGAGACCATCCTTTTTTTTGTATTTTGTTCTTAAAATGACTTTAAGGTCCAGTGTGTAAATTTTAGGGGGATTTAGTGGCAAGTAGCCGTGAGGATTGCAGATTGCAACCAGCTAAAACTTCTCCCGATTAGAATTCCTACAGTGTTCATTGTTCAGGAGGTTTTTACCAGGAGCCGAATTATCTGCAGAAGCCTATTCTTCTTCAAAACAAAATGGACCCAGTAATTTAAACTGGAAAAAAATACTGAATAATGCAGTTTCACTTAAAAAAAAATGTTGTTTTTCCCTGGATGTTGCAAAAATATGAATGGCCCTACGTAGAGCCAGTGTAATAAAAACACAGTTTCTTATTTTTAGGTGATTACACACAAAAAAATACTGATTATATTATATTCCATTTCTGCCAGTATATTCCGCTAAATCCTACACACCATTAAACAATTAATGACTAATCAAAATAGTTGCTGATTGAGTTGATTGACTACTTGATTAATAACTGCAGCTCTACACAGCAGTGTTAGTTTTGGCACTGGGAATCTGTATAACACAAAAGCAGCTTCTCAGTTTTAGCTGGTGACTGTCAAATTCACTGAAGTGACAACTTTTGCTGGTAAAATTTATCAGCTGTAGCTAATTAACTTGAACTTTGAGACTGAGTTGTTCATTTCATCTCTGGCGACTTTTAATGTTTTCCACAGATCCATATGAAAATTAGAACCAACAGTGTGAGATTTTCAATGTACGATACCTGTCCCCAAAAATATTGTGGTTTCCCCATATACAGTACCACAAAATTATTATTATTATTTTCTAGTTACAATGACCCTTAAAGGAGTGAAAACAGAAGGGATTTTTTTTTTGTTCAGGGTCTGATAACCACCAAGTTTCAAATCACAAAATACTTTGAAACCAGTATAGCACTGCAACCCTACACCTGACCACACCCAGCTGTGATGCTGTGTATAGCCAGAGGTGCAACAAACATACCTTACGACCCACAGAGCCCAGACAAAACATAGCCAGTGTTAATTGCTGCACTGGTAAAGTGCATCAAAAAGACTTGTGACATGATTAAAAACAGGACAAGCCCATAAAAACCACACACCAGTCTTCCTCAAGGTCAAAGCTGTTGTCAAGGTTAATTAGTAGTAATTTAATTCGACTGAAAAAACTCAACAAACTTCTATTTGCCTCCTCCAAAGCAGTGATTTTTTATTTGTTGGTGACTAGGGCTTTAAAAGACAGAAAAGAGTGGGATATTAACTAAATACAGTCCTAAAAAACAGAGTTTACAACTGAGACACTGGAGTAAAATAATTCTGCATCTTGACACAAGTGCTCAGCAGGGAATTATATCAAATCAGTTTGTGATCCAACTTCCCTTTGGTACAAAATTAGATAGGGCTCCATCATCTTTTTCACAAAGGGATTTGTAACAGAGTGGCTTAAAAGTTAACCCAGAAAATGAAAGCAGCCACTAATTACCAACAAAATGAAAAAACATGTGATGGACAGAACATCACGTAAACACACAAGACTGAGAGGGAAGTAAAACCAAGATTTCATAATCTTCTTCTCCTTTCTTATGTTCTCTCTTCCTCCCCCACTCTCCCAGCTTCCCTCTGGACTCGTGTTCCTGCTGCATTTCATTTGGGGGCACATTCATCTTTTGTCACATCCCGTGGAGAGCAGCACCACACTTTGATGTAACATGTACAATCTGTCACATCTGTCACGACACAGGGCTAAACCAAGCTCCCAGCTGAGGTTCTCTCTCACAAAAACACACAAAGAAGATGCAGTGTGCACCGCATAGGTTAAATAAGTTGAATTCTACCACCGATTGTACGGACAAACAGGCAGTGGACAGACAGTTGTGCCCGACAGCACAGCAGCTCAACCATAGTCTTACAATTTCCCTACAGCTCAGCTACGGCTCAGGCCCACACAGCAAAAAACAAAAAAAAAAAGAAAAAGAAAAAAAAAAAGAAGAAGAAGAAACAGGCTCAATCAATCTTGTGTATTGTTTTCCTGGCAGCAAAGAGCTCAGACGATCCAAAAACGTGATTTAAAAACTCTCTTGGCTCCAGAGTGAGTTGACTGTTGATTCAATGAGCTGACGGCTGAAGAAGTGCTGCAAAATTACCTCCAATGGTGAGTTTTAATGCAGTGGATGCAAATGCACAGCACGGGGAGATAGATGGCTAAGCATTACACAGCAAAGTGCACCCTGTGGAATGAAGGATTAAACTGTTGGATTGTTGTTTTTGTTAGCTGGTTTAGGGAGGAAAGAGCCACGAGGGTGGTTGTTTTTCACAAACCCTCAGAGTGTGTGGATGTGTGTGTGTGGATGTGTAGGCTGACCACCAGCGAAGAACTAGTGTTGCCTCAACAGCAAAACAGACCACAGTTGAAGGCAGTCAGCACTTTTTCTTTATTTATTTATTTATTTATTTTTTTTGCATTTTTCTATTCAGTTACTGCCTTTTGTTTGGCCTCAAGGTTTAATTTCCCATCACTACAGCTCATAAGAGATCCCTCCTGCTCCAGGGCTGATTGGATTTGGGCTCTATACAAAGGCAGTATATGGTATGTGTCAAATGTAATGTGCACTTTGGTGACAGCAGCTTCTCCTCTGGGACTCATCATCATTTGTTCCTTCAGGCTCTTTTAGCTGTGTCTAATGTCTTGGCCATCCTACAGCATCTGCGCACTAAAGGCACATTACGTACTTATAACATTGTTTATCTCAGTGTGTCTCTCTTGTCAACTTCTCACGTGTCTCGACTGGAGAAAAACATCCCATATAAATGATCTCTAAAGTGATCCCATGTTGATCCCAGGCCTGGTTTTGCTGCTGTCCGGCTGCCAGATCGAATCTGGTAGGTGTTTGCTGTCAGCACACTGATGGGCAGACAGCACACTCACAGTACAGCCTGTGCCCACTGCTTCACCACTCTACCCCTGAACCTTCAAAGGCAAAGAGCTGATGCTAATTCATCACTGGTCAGTGCACACACAATCTGACTGGTCATTAACAGCATTTATCAATTTGGAGTGATGTAAACAATTTCACTTTATTAGAATCCAGCTTAAAACAGAAACATTTTGATTTAACTCAGTAACTGTCTGATGGAAGAATAAGTGTTCTCAGGCTTTTGGTCCTTGGTGCTACTCGTTTCACGTTTCTATAAATACCTTACGTTTGATACACTTTTTGGTCAGTGCCAAATAAATAACCAAATAAATCAATAATTTATCCAGCCATAAGTGCTCAATATTCAGTGATTCCAGCCTCTCAGATGCCATCTCGTCAGACAGAACAAGCATAAGTGGGTCTGATGAAGCACAAATGAAGCACATTTCCTCTTCCAGTACTTCCAAAAAATGATAAAATAAATGAAAAATATATATATGTATGTACATTTTGTAGGGCTGCCCCCTGAAAGTCGAAGATATGAAACATCAGTCAAAGACCATTCTGTCAACTGAGATTCCTTATTTAGATCCGGAGTGTGCACTCCTCGCTTTCACACTGCTCTCTGGTACAGGCAGCTGCAGACCCAGACCCAGGGTGAATCTGAATGAGATGGAGGTAGCTTCCTCGAGGAAGAGAGGCTCTGCAGTCGGGCTCTGACATAATGTTATCGTCTGCATTCTGCTTAGAAGTGTTGAATTTACAGCTCACAGCTAATATTGCTGGCTTTAGTTAGATCTGTTGTGTCAGCAGAAAGATTGTTGAACATTTCCAATCCTACGTTAGCGTAGTTAGCACCCATAAGCTCAGTGGGCTTACTTGGCTTGTTCAATATATTATGTGAACGTCACTGTTTCCCTGAACGTTGGGCCACCGAGCTCCATTCAAACTCTCAAACTTCATATGGTAATAAAGAGACGAACAGTAAAATATTCTTAATGACTAGCCAAATTCAATTCAACTGACATAATTCTGAGTTGGGTACATCCCTAATTTTTTTGTGTGTGTAGAGCTGAGTTTTGGTGGCTACGGAATCATTTCTAAAACATTTTGAACAAAAAAAAAAAAAAAAGCCATTTAAAAGACATCGCCTTAGGTAAAATCTAAGTTTTTTTGATACACAGCCCTAAAAAAACAAAACAACTGAGGGGAGTCAAAGGTGCTCTGGGATTGAACGAAGACTTTAAGGCAAGTCTGAACCCGATCCTGCTGGGTCTGGATTTGAGTGTGTATGCATCGCTGTTGGAGGTGAACAGGTTAACCGGTCTGCCTAGTGTTACTGGATGAACTGGGAGAATTCAGCCTGTTACATCATGAGATTAATCACATGTGTGTCTGAGCAGGCTTACATTGCATCATCTCTGCTTCCTGTCTCTCAGTGGGGGTACAGGCTGAAGTGCTGCGTCAGACCTCAGTGTGAGTGTGTGTGAATATATGGCTGGTAATCAGAGCCGATACATGTGCTGATGTGTTCCAGCTGTGTTCGAGCTGGAACAAGGTAGTCGGAAAAATAACGGAGGGGGAAGTATAAAAAATGTAAGCAAAGGAAGCAAAGTAGTGTGACAGATGGATGTGATGGAGATGCAGGGAATGTAGGGAGGGGTGAAAAGTAAGCCAGGGCAAATGCTACACATCCTTAGCTGTGGTTTGTGGAGAACTGTTTGTCCACATGCAAAAGCAAAAACTCCAAAAACAAAGGACAAATAAAACAATCCACAGTCCTCAACATACCACACCAGGGAGAATAACATGACTTCATGAGCTTAAATGCCACAATCAAAAGACTTACTGTGTGGTAAAAATCTCATTCAGGTCCTGACATGAAAGAGAACTGTGAGGAATGTTATTGTGATATTTGTGTTTCCATGAAACAACCAAAATTGAATCCATCTAAAGAAAGCTACAAAATGCACTTGGTTCCTGGCATTACTAACATCACGCCAAGCATGTCTACTTAAATATAAGCAAACACTTCTTCTTAATGACACTTTAAGTGGACTAAATGTTCCTTCAAATTCCCTCAAGTGTATATAAATTATCTTAGCACACATAGTTTTGTGTGGAGAGCTTAGAGAAGTAAGGCACACCAGCACGCTGCTCCCAGTTCTTCAGTAAAAAGTGTTCCACGTTTCAGCTCATGGACAGATTATAGATTATTCTTTTTTCGTTAGTGCTTTGGATCTGGAACCAGAACTCGAGGCAGATTCACGGTTTCTGTATTCGCATTGTTCCTGGTGAGATTCGTATCTGTGCAAAGGAACAGCGTGTTATGGTTAATCAGTAACAGCACAGCATCCCCTCTGCCTCTCAGCGCTGTTGTTAACGGCAACCGTACCAACACAGTAACGATTGAACATATTACAGTCTCTGAATTGACTGCAGGTTCTCTTTTTTGTTTTTTTGTTTTTTTGGACAGACATTGAAGCAAAGAGAATGACCTCACTGCACAGACCCTTCGCACCATGGACTACGCCCACACCTCAGAGAGCACGGACTTACTTTCCTCACAGGTCTGTTCTTATAAGAAACGGTCAGATAGAGGCAGACAGAGAGAATGGTGAAGACAGTGGAGACATTCACTGGACACACGGTGTCAGCCCAATGTGACCTACACAGGTCAGGAACTCAGGTGAAACCATTAGGAATGCTTCCACACTGTTTTAAAGGAGCTGTGCACAACATTCAAAGCATTTATATAGCAGCAAGCAACTATTTGCTTTGTTAAGGTATAATGAAGTCATGGCATCCTGAGCAGAAAATATAGCTATGCTCTCACTTTGTGTCCTAATCCAAGCTCTTCTGTTCTTTTTTTTGGTAGCCAGTGCAGCCAAACGTGCATGTTAGCACAAGTGAGTCCCTGTGTGTATCCCACTGGCTACCAAATGGTCGCCACTCTGCACTGCACTTATACAGCGTCTACCATTACCAAAGCCAATGACAGTGGCAGAGGTCACTTCCCACCGGGAGGTTGCTCATGTTGAGAACCATATGCAGATGATCTCAACTCAGACTCTGAATCATAAGGTTCATTCAAGACGAACTACGCCTCACCTAAAAAGTGGACAAAATCAAGCAGCAGGTGTCATTGAGAAAAAGCTGTGGTCAAGTCGCACGTTTACCAGCATAATTTCTTCACAGTCTCTTGTTGTTGTAATTATGGCAGAATAACCTACTAAAATGCTATACAGGCGATCTGTAATTTCTGATTGTGGTTCAACCTCCATTTTGTATGAATTGTCATGTATAACAGCTTCATATCAGTTTGCTGCTGTATACAAATCAGCTGAGCAGACCTGTCCGCCCTCAAGCTGCATACATAAATTGCAAACATTAAGAGTTCAATCACAGGAAAACAAAATACAAAACAATAGCTTTAATTATTCATCAGTCGGATATCGTCTGGGCATAACATCTGTACAGATGTTATTTTAATACTCCTCAAATCACACTTCCAGAAGTCTTTGTGTTGCTAAATGCTTGAATAATAACAGTCAAATGTTAATATACTACACACTATGTACAGTTTATGATCTGTGATATGAATGCACTCAGTCCCTCTCACCACAAAACCAGAACAAACCTTCAAATAAGACAAATAACATTTAACTCTCAACAATTCAACAAAAATTAAAAGTAATATTGTGAGTCAACACCTAAACAAACCACACATACATCTCACAACTAAATTATTAAAAAAGCAAGGACGCAATAGAGAGGAAACCCTAATGCTGCAGTACTTGTTACTTCTTCATCTATAGAAAAGCATTTGTGTCCTGATGACATTCAGCCTCCACTCCACGAGAAGGGCCCTTATCGCATGTTCCTCTGTCTATCACCATAGTGACTGATGACAACACCACAGTGTATGAGTGGACATAATCATTCATTGAAAAACCAGACATAAACGCCTTGTAAGACAGAAGGCAGCAATGAACTGCCATGATGTGTTGTATTTACTATAGACCGTTTCAAACTGGACAACATAAACATTCTAAATGGGTCCCTTTGTATTTCCTGTTTGAATGTATGTTAATGCAGAAGCTGACAGGAAGTAAACAGGGACCAAAGTTGTTGCCCTAGCAACAGAATAGCAATGATATGGTCCATAAGGATGAGTTACTGGAGCTCCATTAATCATGTCCTTTTGTCTTTTGAATATATTATTCACATGGAGAAAGTTGATAGAAACATATACTAACTCACATTTTATTTTATTTAAACATTGCAACAACTAAATAAAAACTTCGCTGCTTCTGATTCCCCTCCAGTGGCAATGACAACAGTATTCTGGCTTTTGAAAGACATTTCATTTACAGCAAAATATGATGGAGTTAAGTTAACTGGTGGCCCTTCCAGGTCCTGCGTAGCAGTATCCTGCATCTACAGTGCTGGGCCTCACTGGTTTATTTAGAGTGCACTTTATGCAAGTAGGTGAGTATGTAGTGCCGTTGTATTACGTTCAGCACAGAAGGCAGTTGTCAGGTTGGTTTTGAGTTTAACAAGCTGTCGAAACTTCCACTACTAAAAGAAAATCCACACAAAGTTATGTTGAAGTTACAACATCATAAATATGCATTCAATTTAAAGATTTTTGAAGAAACTTTTTTGTCAAGCTTTTAAAGGGCCTACAACACAGTATATACTGTAATCTCATCTGTATCTGTGCATATGCATTTGCAAGGTCCCAAATCTTAAGACAGTTCTGTTTAAGTATGGACCTATGGAATAAGAAACTATCTCATTACAGCTGAACAGGAGGATGTTGACACAAGAGAAGAAGAGGGGGTCAACTGTGGGCCTAATTAAAATCAAGGTTAGGTTTTAGCAGTGTTTAATTGGGGAATCACCTAATTAAAACACTCAGATGAGGTTGGCGTGTTTGTAGGTCAGTATGCATTTTGTAAAAATAAAAAAAGAAGAAACATTAGAAATGTAGCCTTGAAGAGATCTCTGCCGGGCTGATGCTTTGGGGCTTACTTAAGAAATCCACTTTATTTTTCAAGTTTTTCATCACAGATTTCTAAATCAGGATAAATGTATAGCCTTACAAGACAAGCCAAAGTCCCACAGGCTCAGTTTTGAAAAAAAAATCCCAATCAATAAATTGCGACCGACTTTTAAACTACAGTAAAATAATACAATAAAAATAAAATTCTAAGATTATCTGCCTGTGTTTTTTTGTTTTGTTTGTTTGTTTGTTGTGTGTTTTGAAAAATAAAAAAGAGTGGCCAAACTAATATAAAATGAGCCATGCCAGACTGTGCCCGCTAGCTTTGTGAGGTGTTAAAATGTCAGCAGATGTAGCTAAAATCCTGCTATGTCTGTCCTTTAGGAATTTTTAGTGATTTTACCACAGTTAACATTCTGTCTCCATCTGTGTTTTGCAAAGATTACATCATGTTAGACAGAGAGGTCATCTTTAATGTCTAAGCCCCAGGTTAAAGGCACCATGTCAGCAGGCATGTACACTGCTAAGGAGTACTCAACTTCCTCCAAGGACCTGTTCAAGTGCTTAAAAATGATCTCTGGCCTTTCTGGGAGACAAAAACAAACTGACACATCTGAGTCAACCAGCTACATCTACATTAAATAGCCACTGGTTAAAAAGTGAGTGCAGAGATCCACCCACATTCAGCCCACACCAAGGCACGGCTGGCAGAGATAAGAGACCTGAAGAGACTGGGTCAGCATGAGGTCATGTCTGCCCTCCCAAACATGCAGGGTGATCAGTGACGGGAGGGTGAGGTCAAAAAGAGGAAGAAAAAGAGGCCACTCAGCCAGAGGCAGAGTCCATTTGTTTTGTCAGATGGTCAGTTTTGACTACAAGATGCCAACCTCAAACTTTCCATATCCAAAACTATGTAGTTGGTTTCTGTTATCTGAATACACCATGTTATGAAACACATAATGAGGAGCAATAGGAGAACTGGGCTGCCCCTGCTTCTCTGCACCATCCTATGCTGGCTGTGCCACAGCCACGTCTGTGCCCTCCAACAATGCTGTGGCCACATGTAAATGCTGCAAAGGTCAGCACATGATGGACTACACCCATTTTGCTGATTTTCATCTGGTGGCACTGCAGCTTTTGTGGCTCTTTATCTTTCTGCACAAATTTCATTTTTTGCCAGCGACCATCAGTTTTACTGATTGAAATGACAACTGTTACTGGCATATTTTATCAGCTGTGGCTAATTAAGGTTTATCCCATAAATTGTCCAAAAGGTCATGTGAAAAAAACCTTTGTTTAGTGACCTTTCTACAAGACAGTTTGTGTACTAGACAGCAGGGTCCTGCATTAGGTCGGGTAACTTCGGATACCGCCAGGTAACCTGCATGAAAGGTAATATGTGAGTGGTATTTTGTTTTAATTTTATTTCCAGGAATTTATTTGAATTTATAATATTTTAATCCTCTGACTACTGACCTTGTGTGTCAGCTCGGTCTTTGGCACCAACTGGAATATGAGAGCCGCTTCAATCAAGTGCCTTAATAACATGCATGTTAACTATGTGCTGCTCATTATAATGAGAATAAGCAAAAAATCATTGTATTTCCTGAATTATCTTTGTATTAAAGTATAATGTCTAAGTGACATGTCCCAAAATGATCCATTTAAATGTGCTGTCTAACTGGCTTATTTCAACAGCACATGGCACAGGTCGGGACGCAGATCCAGAGTCAGTGGGTCGGGTCAGGTTGCAAAAAATTTGGTCACGTGGTTGGCTGAACGGATGCATTTTTGCAGGTTGGGGATCCAGTTTGGGAGCAGGTCTTGTAATCAGACCCATGCAGGACTCTGTTATGTGGGCTTAGAAATGGAAATGTCTATTTTTCAGAGAATGTCTTTTTTTCACATTTCAAACAAAAGTTAGTGTCTTTGTGTGTGGTACAAAAAGAGCCATATATTGCTTTGGTGTTTTTAAATTTTAAAGTTACTCAGAAATGCTTTCTACTGGCATGTCAGTGAAGCCACATTTTGGGGAATATTTTGAGTTTTACACAACTTTAAATTATTTGCACTTCTTGCCTTTATGTCCACAGATTTTCAACAAAATGTACAAATGAATGGACGAGAGTGTCCCATAGAAATAAGAACCATGTTGATGGGACGCTCCGTAGTGCTTCCAACACTGCTAGGGCAAAGTGAAGAAATACAAAGTAAATTTTGTTGGCGTTTTTTTTCTACTTTTGGGATTAACTGAATTTTGGGGATGAATTTGGGATGAACATCTTCAGAGACTTTTTTTTTTTTGTAACCATAATATTTTGGGTAATGCAAACAGAAATGATAATGTGAGTTAGATGCTCGACCTGAGATCCATTTCTTTAGAATGTATACGTGTCATTTAGATAAATCTGAAGGCTATCTGTTATATTTAACTTTAAATGCGTCAATGTGGTTCAAAGGGGTAGATGTTTCAAATCGCAGCCTTCGGGATTCTGACCTATAAAGCAGCCTTGTCCTGTCAGTCTGCAAAGCTAAAATTAGCTCAAGCAGCTACAGAGTAGAGCTGTCAACAGTATCATTTAGTCATTATCAGCCAGGCTGCTCTCTGGTAGATGACGGTAAGTACTGGAAAGTGGAGTGAACCAACTCAGAGACCCGTGCTTTACACCAGTGTTACAAAATTACTGGCACCTCACGAAGCTAAAGGACGCTGAACTAGTTGATAATAAGATGCAATACAGACAGAGATGCAGAGAGTAAAGCCATTTTCTCATATGAACTCTGGACAATGTTCGGAGAATCAGGTCAGAGTTTCCCCTTCACACATGCAGCACACAAGAGGAGCTTGTCTGTGAAAGAAATGTTGTTACCTGGAAATACTAAGTTTGGTTTAGTCGAGAGGTGGCGCTTGGGTAGAGCATGCAGGAAGCAGGACATGATGCAGATTATGCCGCATAAAGTAGATGGTTAGTAATTTCATCATAAACAACAAAGTCTCTTGACGTTGCTTAAAACTGCCTGACGATTTCAGCTTTGGCCCTTAAAGACAGAAGTTCTCCACGAGACTCATCATATCACCAGTAAGACATCTTCACTGCCATCTTCTTGTAAATGTCCCTTCTTCCTCACCCTCAGGTGATGGTTTTCTTCCGGTTTCGCACAAACGGCATGTCAGAAACATTATCAACACACCCACTTGCTCACTGCCAATTCTCCAGGCAATAACCTGCTCTATTCCCATGTGGGCTCAATTGAACATTAAAAGGACTCTGTATTAGGTAGCTGGAGGGAAAAGTTTGTTTAATGTCCAACTGATTTTGCACTGTCACATACAGCTCCTCTGGGTTACGGTGTGGATAACTTCAGGTTGCAGTGCATTTGTGAGAGGGGCTTGTGAGATTACAAAATCATTCAGAAATGAAGACAAACAACAGAAGAAAAAACAAAACAAGCAGAGGAATGATAAATGAGGTGTGTGTTAATATTAGGTCAGACTCAGTAGGTGACCTCCAGCCTGTCTCCTTTAACACCCCCATTCCCAGTGTGAAGTGACCTTCACTGGCCGGCACAGTCCCTCCAGGGGACAAGAGGTAAATAAACCACTGCTGAACCACCGTCCATATAACAACGCAGTTGCTGTGGATCTTTTCATTAAAAAAAGGAAAAGGTTTGGAAGCAGCTGCAGCGAGAAGAGACAGAAATGAGGAGTGAAAATGTTACGGGAGGGCGGTTTCTCTGTGAACAGTGGGTCGCATTCAGAAAATGTCATGCTGTAAAATGTCACACCTCCCTCCTTATCCTCATCGTCTTCCTTCTTTCTGCACTCAATTTGTCTGAGCCTGGACGAACTAAAGGAACACAAAGGTTGAATTTTCCTTTCCTCAAACAAACACATACTGTCGTGAGACAAAGAAAGTAACTATTCAGGCCAGGGTTGCTTTAGGGTGAAAATGAGGATTTTAGCTGGAAAAAAAGCCCATCTGTCTATTCAGTCTTCACACATCAGCTTGTTTGAAGAATTTAATCATTTTGCAGGGAGAGGATCAGAGATGGAGTCCAGTGATGAGAACTGAAATAAACTCAGAGGGATTATGTGGATTGTGGATGTAATGAAACTGGTCCTGGTTGGCCCACAGACAGGCATGAGCTGATCACTTTGTCATGGATAATAAGAAACAGATGGGCAGGGCTCAGTTTTTGAAATTATAATCAATTCGCAAAGATTTCACAAAGTATAGACTAGGACTGGGGAAAAACAGATTTTCTGTCATTTTTGGCTGCCTGATAAAATATCAATTCTGAAACTCCAATACGGGGAATCTTTCCATTTGTCCCTTTCCTCTGTGAATGTGCAAATTTACACTTAATGTCAAGTGTCTGGAAGTGTTTTATTTTTCCTTGGTGGTGTATTTTAGTCCGCATTTTGATAACAGGAAACTATGTACAAGGAAATGTGGAATAAAAAAAATACTTATTCTAAGGATAAATTCTCGGATGCACTTTCATAATAATGCATTATCGGTGTTAATCTGATGTCACTGGGAGAAGGGGCATAACTGAATCTTTAAGAATCAATTTGAATCAAATCAAAAAGAAATGAATAGAAGTATATCTGAACTTTCCCAATTGAAATTCAACCAAATCAAGAGATTAATGCCAACATGTGGCAGATGTGAACTAGGAGTGGGTGATATATTGATCACACTTGATGTATCGCAGCTTGTTCCATGTGGGATGTATGAAATGACTATATTGCAAATACTGAGTATAAATTGTCGCATCATTTTCCATGAGACTCGCTCTGGCGTTTCGGTCTTCTTGCTCTCCCCTCCAGCTTCTTTCTCTTCTTTCACAGACACAGACACAGACACAGACACACACACACACACACACACACACACACACACACACAACGAAAAGAAAGACTAACAAACATGATACTCCACACAAACTCCTTTGCCCATCCCGAGCACCTTGTCCTGAATGATAGTCTGTGAGTAGGCGAGGCATGTGGTTTTGTATCTGAAGGGCTCCAGACCCTGACTATTAAGTTGCATTTTGCAACCAAGGAGCACAAGTGAAACATGCAAATATTATTAATATAAGGACTGGACAGCTGTTAGTTTGCAGCTTACAGTGACTAAATTATCACGTTTAATGGTGCCGCGTTAACAGTTTAACTTACTCACGTTTATCATAGTTTGAGCAGGTGCAGCGTGTATTTCTGTATCTGCAGGGCTCAAGACTGCGACTATTCAGTCACATTTTGCGACAATGGAGCACCAGTGTGACTTGCAAATACTATAAATATATGAACTGGAAAAGTGTTGTTTCCAGCTCACAGTGAATAAAACTTCACTTTTAAAGGCGCCGCAGTAACATTCAGTTTAACATTCAGCTAACTGCTAATATTTAGCTGTTGGCCCTAGACAAGCTGGGTGCCTCAAAATGGAATCATCAGTTAACTTTGTTGTAAAAGTAGTTCATTTAATAATTTTGTATTTCAGTAGTCTACTGTAGTTTACAGAAGAATTCAGAAATGTCAACCAAAAAACAAAGTGGAAACTGCTGACAATAGTTTCTTAGACCTCAAGGTCACATCTTCAAATTGCTTGTTACATCTGACCATGATGCCAAAACCCAGTGAGGTTCAGGTAACATGATGTAACACAGAGAAAAGCAGCAGATCTTAACATTTGAGAAGCTGGTACTAGCAAATTACTTTTGCATGATAAATGACAGTTAATTGAGAACAAAAGTTGTTGGTTTGTATTTAATTTTCATTTCATTCCCTATCGTTGTATTGAACTATGCAGTTTAAGTTGTTCTTTATTTACATTTTTACAATTTTAAAAAATAATAACATTTGGAAATACCAAGTGCAACACAGAAAATAAATCTATTATAGTTTGCATTTTGGGGATTTTTGTATTTTAGCTTTAGATATACACAAGGTTTCACCAGTTCACTAGTTACTCATGAATAAATGATGGCACTAACATTTAAACAGCCTAGCACAAAGCACACACACACGCACACACACACATACACGTGCGCGCATGCATACACACACACACACTCACACTCAGAATACCACCATTAGCATTTAGAGCAGCCTTTGCACAGCAACGAGTATAATAAAGAGGGTTGAGGAGTTAAATGGCTTTTCATATAGCTACTCTGCCACAGCGATAAAGCTCATTAAATGTCTGGCTTTGACCCAACTGCACAAAGGGGATGAGGAAATGAGTGTGTAATTCTTAGTGTGTGCATGTGTGTGTTTCATTTAGTGCTCAAGGGTGTGTTCATGTGTCTGCAGCAGTTCTTTTCCTGAGGGACAGAATGACTCAGTGGAAGCAGTCTTAATGTGGAGCCACCTGGTCAGGGTGTCTACCTGTCTGAGACTCACTGCCAGAGGAAATTATGTCTGGAATTTTCTTCATATTCTTATTCTTATATTCTTCAAAAACACTGTGTGAGTTGATCTAATTTTAAAAGCTGCAGTTGACAGGCAAATCAGTATTATTATTATTTTTTCATTATATAGATCTGAGCTATTTTGACTTGTTTTTACTTACTTGGGACAATAATATAATTTCTCAACATATCTCTATTTAATATGATTGTTCAAAAGGACTACTGATGAAAATAAACCTTTAAAAGCTTCAGCAACATTAACAGAATGGTTGTCTACTACCAAAGATACTCTATAACAAAAGATAACATATTACAAGCTGTGCCAATGGTACAAAATGGTATATACTTCCGGTCTCCTAGGTGGGCATGGTCGTCTCTCTACTGCCTACCCCATCTTGTATGGAAGTGTAGTAAATGTTGTGTGGATGGATGGCAGCAGTATCAAAACAAAGCAACACTATATACTGTACAAATGTAATGTTTGTGTCTTATTTTGTCATTCATTTTTATCTGCTAGCTAACTGTCTGATATCAGCCACGTCAGTTATTGCCAGATTGCGAGAGAGTGTTTCTCAAACAGAAACGTGTCGACCGTCTGTCTGAAAAAATGCCATTTCAATGTCAGAATGTTTAGATAGGGTTTGTGAAAAATGTGTCAAACATTTACGTCAGTGACTATAGGGCGAAGGAAACAGTCATAATCTGCACTCACGTCCAATTTTCCCATTGGAATGAAAAGACACAGGGCCACTGCTAGTCTCCTAAAGGGGCAGGGCAGTGGTAAAACCCACATGACACAGATACAGGAAATAAATCTAAAGTGGGCCGTCTCTGCTAGTACAATCCCACACACGGTGCAGCATGTGACCTGCTCTGACCCAACCCCTCAAAGAATCGTAATCAACCAACCCAACCAACCCTATTAGTCTCTGTATTTACATAAGTCCAGCTGAAATCCCAGAAGTCATCCCTTTTGCAATGTCAAAAATCATTGTTAAACTAATATTAAAAGTTTATGTTAATATGTTTCATACTGAAAGTAATAATAAATGCTTCTTTAAGCCTGCATGCTTAAAAACAAACCAGTTCTCACTGTCTACATGGGATGTGAAGAGCTGACGTTTCACAGAGAAGGGTGGGACATGATGATCATTTCATTTACAGCACACACTTTGAGACAGTCTCTCCTCAAAGACATCCATGATGGTCCCCTCGTTTGTGCAGACAGACAGTTGTATACACCCATACAGTTTTTATGGAAGAAACCTTATAAAGAAGAGATTTATGTTTCATCTTTTGTCTTTCCAGCTCTTCCCACCAGCCAACACCGTCTAAAGCTCTGGGTTTGGTTGGCATCCATCAGGGGAATTAACAAACAAAGAAAACCTTGCAACAAACATTAGCCCAGCAATCACAAAAGCCTCCGCATGCCACACTCATACACCCCCACCCCTCAGAGGCTCCTTGTTTAGGAGTTGAGGAACCAGCAAATTGGATTTTCACAGCTCCACTCTGCTTAGCATCAACTCCATGCTCGTCCTATTCATGATGTAATTTGTCTGCTCTGGATTTCAAAGACACACAACTGGGGCAGAGGGTGCTTTAATGGCCCCGAGCGGTGTCCTCGTTAAGGCTTTCTGCAGCAAATAAAAGGAGGATTTGGGGGAGGAAAAATGGATGACACTGACAGTTCATAGTTTATTCATACATTCAAAAATGCAGAATTCTTGTTTAATTGTCCCACTGTGACATTTCTTATAATTGCACTACCAAAGCTGTGCAACCTGGAAATTACATCCTTGGAAAATATTTTGGTTTGCTGTTGCCTCAATAATCATTATTTGTATTTAAACAATGCCTGTTTTTGATTTTCCTCTTTTTTCTGAGTGTACTGATATGTTGAGAAACATTTTACCACCTAATTAAATTAGTACTTTACTCACAAAATATAGTCAGGAAGCAGTCCCAGTCTATTTAGTTAGTTATACTGTATGTCACTTAGACTGTAAGTACAAACTTGTAAATATGACAATCAATCTACTGTAGTGCTAACATTTCATTTCCAAATAGGTTTTCTGTGATGTAATTTCAGCATGCAACATAAAAATTATTACACTTGTGAAATTAATACACTACCAATTTCAAAAAGGAGACGGAGGCAAAGATACAGCTGACAATGACCCTGAGGAAGAGCTGGCCACATATTGTTCATTTTAAATACATTTGAATAATAAAGGTATTTTAATTTTGCACAAACCCTACAGTGTGCATTGGCTTGTTTCTGATGGACACCTGCATTCTATTTTTTTTCTATTGAGACCATATTATACCCATGCAAAGAGCTCTTCACAAAATGGAAGAGGCAAAGATACATTATCAACATTTATCTCTATATAGCTATATGTATTACACCTGAAAATACATTTTCTAATCTTATTCTTCTAATGCACTTCTTTTATATTTGTAAAGCACTTGCCTCTGTGTTTAAAAGGTGATACAAATAAGCTCATCTTTCTATGCTTGCCATTTTATTGTCCTTGCAACTTTTGTATAATTTATTGTTCATGAGATTCCATTGTGTCTGCATATTCTGTGATGTGTTGGCAGCTTGACGAGCGAAACAGCAAAAGCTGGATGTGAAACGCGTCATTTGATCCAAATGAAATACCTTTTTTTTTTCATCTCGCGCAGAAATACAGAAGAACCTCTAGAGATGTAATGTGCTGTGAGCTGTGAACTTCAAGAACAGAAACAACATGAAGTTTGGCAGCACAGCAAGTCAGAGCCGTGAAAGCAGGAGAGAAGGTCTTTAAAAATGTCACAAACGTATGCAGGGAAGTGCTGCAGCTTGGACGAGAGCGAGCGGCCCATTCAGAGCCGATTTCCAGCCAGTTAACTCAGGTTTTCGTTTGCCAGGACTCTGAGGATTACACAGCGTTATATCTGGCAACATAAAGCCTCTGGATTTAAAACCAAGTTTGAGAGGAGGAGGAGGAGATATTCCCGACATCAAATCATGAGCGTTTAACTTCATCTCCTGCCTAAATCAGAACAGAACCATCTGATGAGGCAGTATTTGAAATTTTTTTTGTTTTTGTTTTTTTTTAAAGATTATTTTTATTGGCTTTTTGCCTTTATTGACAGGACAGAAGGTGAAATAGGGAGACAGTGAGAGAGTGGGGACTGACACACAGGAAAGGGCCACAAGCCAGATTCGAACCCGCGGCCGCTGCAGCGAGGCAATGCCTCTGTACATGGGGCGCTGGCACTATCCACTACACTACCGACGCCCTGGTATTTGAAATTGTTGAGGTGCACCTCAACTTGATCTGTCCTAGCAGATAAAGTGAGGACCAAAAAAAAAAGCTGATGTATGTATGAAGAGATTAACAAAGAATTCCACATGTTTTCATCATCATCTTCAAAAACTTATGCAAGAGGTCAGGTTTGGGTCTAATGACACTAGCCTCTCACGCTACTCAGAGGAACAACAATCAAGTGCTTTCAAAAAATCTCCACTCCTGCATCCAACCGACTGCTGGAATGGAATCCATCTTCATAATTCACCGTGGCAAGCCATTACTTTTCCAAAGCACAGTCAGGCTCTCTCGGGCTGCGTAATACAAAGCTAGCATGCTACATTATTCCCATAGGGGTCGTGTTGCACTCACTGCCAGTATAAATGTGTGGTTTGGCCACTGGGTGAGCGCGGTTAACCAGGCACTCTCTGTTTTCAGTCTTGGCTCGGGCTGTCTGTCAAAGATCAGTGAACATGGAGCGTAATAGAGTGTTTTCAAAGGTCTCCACGTTGGGCCCGAATTGACGTGACCCTCCAGCCCCTCACCTTCTGGGTCCTCATTAGAGGTCAACAAGGGTTAGCAGTGTTATTTTACGTGAAACAAGCCTTGCATTAATGAGTGAGCATAAAAATATTACTCTGATTTACTGGAAATAGTTTAACGTATTTTGTTCTGGTCCAATTAATGTCTCATAAGTTTTCCATTTGCCTTTTCTGCTGTTAGATTTTCATTTGTTGCCTTGACAAAGCTCCTTGTTACCCGATTTTCAAAGAATTGCTTCACAAATAAAAACTGTTATATTACCCCCACCAACATTTCAGCAAACTAACACCAGCAGTGAAGTTCAGTCACAATTTGGTGATTAAAAGGTTAAGTTTGGTGACATAATGCATCTTTTTTATAGGTGCTGCACACATCCTGCATTTTTTTTGTAGACGTACAGCAGGTGTGCTTAAATGCCAGAGCAACACACACACATGTTCCCAAGCCCCTATTTTTCAGGGTATGATGGCTGCGCCCTAACAGAGTTCAACTTTTAGGACACAGCAACGCTCACAGCATAGCATGTCATGTGACAAGGAGCAACAAATATCATTTCCTTCTTCCATAAACATCAGTCAGTGGCAAATATGAAAGAGAAGTTATTCATTTTGGTGCTGGGCTACCCAGAGCTTTACATCTGTCCCACAGACAAAACAGCGCATGGAGATTCATATTCATATTCGTTCACAGTTGAGCACAAGTGGACGTTTATGCCAAATTTAAGGAAATTCCTTCAAGGTGTTCTTGAGATACTGTGTTCACACAAATAGGACAGACAGACAGATATACAACTCCAATACATAATAATGCTTTTGGTCATGGTTGTCACTGGTGGAGAGGCATAAAAATGTATGTATAATAATGCAAACTTTACCCTAGCAGAGGATGACATGGTAATGTTATTCAAGAGAATATTGGTAAATGATTGAATGAAAACCTTCACCTTTACTCCATACTTTGCAGAAATTATGCAAACAGTAACAGTGAATTCTAATGGTCTGGCTGTCACAATCACCCAAAAACAAAATAAAGCTAAACAGAACTCACTGTCTGTGGGAAAACATTCCTCACAAAATTAAAATGTAGCATGTCAGATTATATTAGCTTTTTATTGGTGACTGAGGTTAATTTAAATTCCCCCTGTTGGTCAGTCTGGTGAATGCATAAAATCATACTTGGTACACTTAACAGGATATCCTGATAAACCTTAACTCATATTCCATTTTTGTTTTTATAAAACAATGTGGTCTACCATTTTAAATTTAATCCCAGCCTGCTGTGAAAACGTGCTTATTGCAACATACAGAGTTTGGCTGCAGGTGATCAGCCAGCCCAAACAGTTCTGCTATGACTCAGGATAAACAGATGGAAAAAAGAGAGACTGCGAGAAGGAAGGAGAGAAGAAGGGATGGTGAGGAGGAGGAGGTTGGTAAGAGGCGAGCCAACGAGATGATGGAGGGCTAAGCCAGAACACAAACACGGAGGTTATTAGCATAAACTGTAACAGTGTCAGCGAAGTTTGTGTGGCAGTCTGAATACATAACTACATACCAACATCCACAGCAGTAGACACACAAACACACACAAAACACACACTATGGGCATGTAGGCATTTGGTACAAATTCCTAGACTGCTGTAATTAAGGTATAATAAAAAACTGTAACGATCCCTGAGGGAACATTCATAATGAAACTATTTTGCATAAGTAATTATGTTTTGGAAGACACGTAATGCAGCTGCAATATGTTCACTGTCAACATGTTTTAGCTGGATATTTCTGCACATGATCACTATGATATGGTTACATTTAGGAAACCAAAAAATAGTATTTTAATGTTGGAGAAAGACACTATGGCTGTGTTCAATTAAAACATAATCTCTATCAAACAATATGAGGCATACAGAGCCCAGTAAGTCAGAGGAAAAAGAAAATGTCATGGTTTCCCCCAGGAAATTGTTAAGTTGAGGTAGTGAGCCACCCACATCCTGATGGATCCTGTCTCATGATCTGTTTAGTTTGAAGATGAAAGTCTAACCAATAGCCACACTCATTAAAATATACAGCATGCCTTTGCTCATTTCCCCTGAAGGTTAACATTTTAATAAAAGTGTATTAAGTTGTTTTTTAACATTAATGAAGTGGTAGGCCACCTCACCTGAAATGAGGACCACGTCCTGCACCATAAAACACTGCAGGAAACTCTGACTGTATACATATAAATAAGGGATATGTGCTCTCAACATCAATTAATTTGCACTACCAAAATATACATTGCGGGCACAAACTGACAAAACACAAAGGTAAACAATATATATTTCAACATATGTCTTTGAAATGTCAAAGATCAACACATCATCGTTTAACAGCCAAAATAAGGCATAATTCTTGATCTCCTCTAAAATCAAAAGAAAACCAAAATAAAACCAAGCAGCTTGCAGTTTATTCTGCACTGTATTAGACTACACAGTGGTAAACTGTATGTGCACCTAAGTCATAGCAGCCAATTCTGGACAAGACTGCTGAAATAACACCCAGCGTGGCATCCCAACTGCATAAAAGAGTAACATTATGAAGGAATGAATTCAGTATTTACTGGCACCGAAATAGCACAGCTGCTAACCCGCTGTTAACTCCGTGGATCTCAGTTTCTGTTGTGACAGTGAGTTTGCTCGCTTTCGAAAATCCAAACTAATCATTTAACGAGCTGAAGAAAAGCGTTATCCCAATACCCGCTGGGCTCTGGAGAGACAGAATGCATACTGTGTCCGCTGGTGTCAAAGTCAAATAATTAACCTATTAGTCGATCAACCAACCTGACATCCGCACACTTCTCACTGCATATAGGCTGGCCACTGCTTCTTTCATTAGCTTTGAACATTGCCTTTGAATATTTTAAAAGTCACCAATCAACACTGTGCAGCATGATATTTCCTCCACAACAGGATGTCCTGATCATGTTTCCCTGATTCCAAATTCAGCCTTTTAATGGTAAGTATCTGCTGGTACAGAGTCTGATCTGATATCTATACAGTTGCTGCAGACAGACACACACACACACGCACACGCACACGCACGCAGGAGGGTAATCTCATTACATGTCTGCCTTGCAGTGCAATCCCACCTGAACAGCAGCAGCAGCACTGCCAAATCCTCCACCTGAGTCCCCAGGACAGACTCCAAGACTGTCTGCAGCTCATTGTGTACGTGTTTGTGTAGTGGGTGGGGTTGCGCGCGCGTGTGTGTGTGTGTGTGTGTGTGTGTGTGTGTGTGTGTGAGCCCATTGTCTCACGTGTGTGCTCATGTACATGTGGCTGTGTGTATATGTGTAACAGGAAGAGAAAGCACACTGCACCAGTTTTTGAGCTCTGACTAATCTTCTCTGAAACAGACTCTGTTTACTGAAGTCACAATCGCTGCTTCTTTACAAGTTACTGCTCTCTCAGCTGGCGGACTCTTTGATATCAGCACACTTTTTATGAGATCATTCCAGTAAATCAATAAAGTAATATGCACTGCGCAGTTTGTACTGTTTATGCCTTGGCACTCATCCCTACAGCACAAACAGGAGATGTAAAAAGGCAACAAACACTACCAGCTTACAACATGCATCAAAACACCAGACTCCATTGTTTTTTTATGTAAGCCTGCTGACAGCGCCTTGATGCACATCAAAGAAGCAGCAATTTTATTATGTTCGCTCCCCTCATTGGCTCATTTCACCTACTGTAACTTGACGTCTTCTGTCTCTATGACACATCATGTGTGTTCTACAAGACACTCCACGATATATGACATGATGTGACGCATCATAGCCAGTGAGCGTTGAATCCAAGTGTGCATCCACACTACGCCAGCCAAATTTAAAAAAAAATAAGGCTGGGTGATATAATCATACATAGTGAGACATGATATTACATTGTCAACCATCTCAGTTTGCTATAGCCTATAGCATTTGTACAAATCTTTTTTTTTTTTTTTTTTTTTTTAAATCGCTGGTTGTATTCAGCCATTGCAGGCAGTGTTGCCAATCATTTAGAAGGCCTTACATGTGGAAATAGTGGTTACAGGATTCTTGCATTCAATTCTCTGAGGGGGCTAAAAACAAACACTCCCATCTGGTAATTATTCTAGAGAGTTTTTCTGGATTGAAGACCCAAACAATTCATATAACACATATCACATAACTGACATGATTATGTAAAGGATATTACTGCACATGCTCAGGAACACTTTGGAAAACCACTGTTGTAGATATAACTGTATCTACAAGTTAAGACTCTACTGTGCATGGTGAAAGCTATTTTTCAACAACATCCAAAAATGGCACCAACTTCTCTGGGCCCAAGCTCAGCTGAGATGGACTGACACAGTGTGGAAAACCCTGCTGTGGTCTGACAAGTTCACACTTCAAATTGTTTTTAGAATAATGGATGTTGTGTCCTTCAGCCTAAAGAGGACAAGGATCATCAAGATTGTTACCAGCACAGTTCAAAAGCCAGCATCAGTGACTGTGTGGGGGTGTGTCACTGCCCATGGCATCACTGGTAACTTGCGCATCGGTGAAGGCACCATGAATGCTGAAAGGTACATACTGGTTTTGGAGTAATATATGCTGCCATCTGGAAGATGTCTTTTTCAGGGACGTCCCTTCTTATTCCAGCATGATATTGCCAAGCCACATTCTGCACGTGTTACCACAGCATGGCTTTGCAGTAAAAAAATAGTGTGGATACTAGACTGACACGGCACTTCAGAACTGTCTCTCACTGAAAATGTGTGGCACATTATGAAGCGCAAAATACGGCAACGGAGACAGAGACTGAGAATTTCACTTTCAAAACTTCAACAATTAGTCTCTTCAGTTCCCAAACACTTACTGAGTGTTGTTAAAAGAAAAGGTGATGTAACACAGTGGTAAACATGCCCCTGTTCCAACTTTTTGGGATGTGTAGCATCAAATTCAGAGTAAGTATACATTTACGAAAAACAATAAAATGTATAGGCTTTAACATTAAATATCATGTCTTTGGATTGTTATCAAATTGAAAACAGGTCAAAGGGATTTGCAAATCATTGCTTGCGATTTTTATTTACATTTTCCACAGCATCCCAACTTTTACAAATTGGGGTTGTATTATATACTCCCTCGACCCCTATTTAAAATGCATCTTTTTTCTACATTCTGAGCCTCCATCGACACAAGGCAAGCCTTTCACTGACCAGGAAAAAAAAAAACAATCAGAAACAACGGGTGAAACTGAAAAACACCAGCCTCTTTTTTTTAGTATGGACAAGGAAAACTAAGCTTTTGGGGAAAAAATGACTTAAGCTTGCTTGGACATGTTCAAAGGTTGTTTATCAGAAAGTTAAGGTGCAAACTTTGTGTCTTCTCTGGGCCACTCTGTGATCAATATAGCTGACAACACAGGTGTCATCATTTATGTTTATTTTGTTAGACCACAGTGAATTGATTGACGTCTCAGTAAAGCAGTGCAGTAATTACAGTTCACCTGGAAAACAAGTAGTGTAATTAAACCACAGCTGCAGGATTTTATATTTGTAGACAGCAGAGACAGTACAGATGGTTGACCAACTAAGAATCAGAGTAACCAGACTGTCTGTCCCAATGCTGGACACATGTTGGCTGCAATGCACAATTCTGTTTGCTGACCAAAAGATGATGAAGAAGAAGAGATTCAGTCATTTTCCTATTGTTAGGTGGTTCAATGAGGATGGCGAGCTTTAAGGAAGCAGAGAATTCGTGGATGCACATTATTTTTCAGATTTAGCAAGTTTAAAGTAGACACAGTCATGTAGCAAAGCCTAAACACACATCTCTGAAATACCTTGATATTTAAACTGTACTGCGTGTTACATTTTATTGGTTTACATGAGTCATTTTTGCAGCTACACCTGCCATCCATCTAACACATTAACGTGTCTGTAACAGGCTTTGGCACGCTGCATGTCTGAACTGAATAAACAGCTCTCTGAACACTGTACTGTAACTCGCTGGCCTACTCCTTACTGCTCGCATGTTTAATTCCCTGAGGATTAAACTGATATCTGAATGTGAATGCTTTAATCTCGGGTGTGTCACTCCCATGTGGGTGTGCGGCATAATCACGCATTTCAGCTGTCACATCTGCAAGCCCAGATTGCCTCTGGTGAAACAAAGTAATAATCTCAGGGCCAGGGAGTGTTTGCAGTAGAGACAAGGTTTATGTTGAAAGCTCTCAGGTGACAGTGTGAAAAATGAGGTCGAGTTAGAGCCACAAAGTTCTTAAGTGTGGGCTTTCATTGCTATATGAATAAATTTAAAGCGAAGCATCAGACCTGCTCTGCTACTAACCAAGCCACAATCTGTCATGATAGAATTGTTCTGATGTGTGCAGTTCAGCAATGATACTCACATTAGGGATGTCAGTTTCAATCAATTTTGCTTTTGATAGCCAGACACCCTTTAACGGGTGACTATCCGGGAAGATTAAGAAAAAAAACTCAAAATGACTTGAAATTCAAGAGGCCTTTCTTTTTAGTCCAGCGCTCCATTGACTTAGTGAGCTCTGGCACCGCATGTCAAAGCACAATCCATTTAGAGGTGGGAGTCGGGGTTTAATGTTTTGTGATATAGATGTCTAATGTTGTGTTGACACTGAACACAATGTGAATTTTCATGTCACGTTACTCACGTTTGAACACTAGAATATTTTGTGTTGTATTTTGTGTTGCACATGAAATTGTTGAATCAGTGAAATAACTTCTGGCAGTAAGTCCTCGTGAATTGGTTGCTGAAGATCAGATTTTTCAACTCTTGCAAATAAGTGTATGACGCAAAATCACGCTACTCGCTTCACTTGCACTGTTTCATTCATGACTTCTGCACCACTTGCATGGCGTCCATAGCGTCCATCACACCACCCAACAGGAATTTGTGTCTAATCACGTTTTTACATTGACTTTACATGAAATTCACTCCCGCAAATTGTTTTATACGCACCAAGTGTGAACACAACGCAAGGAAAAAAGTAAGTAAGCAAGTGCCCACTGCCATCCCTCTGTTCTCCATTTGTTAGCGAACATTAGCCTTAGCTGCTATGCACTGCACACCATCCAGGTCAGGTGGATACTAGCTAGTGGCGGCACTCATTTGGCCATTACTGCTGGTAAAGCCATCATGGTGGCAGGACAGCATTGCTGCGGAAACATGGATTCACCCTCCAGTCTCCCCCATATAGCCCCAGTGAGTAAGCTGTACATTTTAGGCCGCAGAACCCCTTTCATATTGTTAACAATGTTAACTTTACTCTCCTTGCTGACACTGCTAATTGTGCTAACAGAGCTAAAAATGCTAAAAGGGGGTTTCACCAGGGTGACCTGGGAGGAGGGGGTACAATGGTTTTGCAGGGTTGAGTTGGGATGGCACTACTAGATTGGGCAGTGTGAGAAATATATAAGCAATCAAAGGAACTAGGTGGCGTGTTCTAAGGGGATTTAGGTGGATAAGCGTCCATGTTTTGTGATTGTTTCGGTGGTGTGTTTGTGCTCCTATAGTTAGCTACTGAGCTGGAGGAAGCAGGATGTTTTGTTGGAAGCTCCTTTACTGGCCACAGCCCAAAGGTTAATAACCCCCAATCAGGACAGGGAGGGGCGGCCACTGTGACTTCCACAAACACCACACACACACACACACACACACACACACACACACACACACACACACAAGACGGCTCACACGTGTTGTTTGATTTACACTAAAGCTTGTACATCAAACTGTCACACCCACTCAAACACACAACTCATGAAACATGTATTGACAGAGCCTGTGTATGTAAACAGTGAGATCACTTTGACACGAAACAGGGGCAGAGTTACAGAAGCGCCTCCTCTGCAATCACATGTCCTCGGCCTCATTCTCCTGGTATCACGAAAAGGAGGATCTGGCCTCAGACCAGCACCTAAAAGCACTCAGTGAAGGAAGTCAGGCAAGCAACAAACACCTGCCAAACACTGAGCAGCTTGCACTCGCTCAGTGAGTGAGTGCAGCTGATTGGTCGACCTCATTTCCCTGACTGAGAGAAGTAGTGAAAGTGGCTGATGATGGATTTCATGAATTTGTTTCTTTTACCTTTAAAGCCCTTGCTGAGTGGGGCTGAGCAGGGCTAAAATGGCTTTGTCAGCAATGGATTAAATCAGTCACATGTATCAGAAGAGGAATCAAGGTTATAAAATCTGTAGGACTATTGCTTAAAAATATTTTTTTCCACAATCTTTTTGTCTTTACATGCACTTTGCAACAATGTGCTTCCTATTGAATAATTCTGACTTGAACATTCCGTACTTTGGGACACACACCCAACCATTATTGCACCAACTGCATACTGTGCAGGGTCAGGGGGTGGTTAAAGACTATCCAAGCTTTAGGAATAATATGCAAAGTTATTCATAGTTTCTGTTCAAAGAGTTTCTCAGCCTTGGGGTCAGGACCCGACATTTGGTCACTTGATGTGCAGATGGAGTAACAAAGGATTATTAGGTCAAAAGATGAGTTTTACATATGTTAAAATTTACATATAATTCACTTGAAGCTTCCTCCACTCTTGAAATTGAAATACTTAAGTCCTGAATTCACATGAATATTTGCAGAACCACACATGAATCAAATACAACCTATCACGCAAATTGGAATCCTCACTAACGTTAGCTGTGAAAGCAATCTGAATCTTTTCATGACTAAATTTGTTTAATTCATTTATGACCATCTTCATCTACTAAATTATTATTTAACCTTGGGTGGGAGATTTAGTCTTACTATACCTCTGGTTGTGCTTGTTGGATATAATTTTTTTTTAGCTGCTAAATTTAACATCATAATTGATCCACCATCTGTGCTCTGGTCACTAACACCTCAAGCACTTTGGTAATGTTGGCCTCGTTTTCTGATCAGGTGGTCCGGTTTTTATCTTACTTTTCCTTCCTTAACCATCGCCTCAAACATTCAAAGTTGAGCTTACAACTTAATTTTTGTGCTTGGACACAGTTGACAAAACAATCTCACTTTAATGTCCATGTAGTAGCTGTTCTAGGGCTTTTGATCACATTGTGTTGTTTTGCTCTTGGCCTATCACAATGAAAAATAGAGGGTGGGGTGAAAATGTGCATGCCATTGTACGTCACATGGTAAATTGGTATAAGGTACATTGTCACAGTATCAATTCTATGAGTTCAACAACAGAAACAGTTTCTTCAGTCACTAATTCACACCAATTGCCTCTATTTTGTCAATCTTTTTTTTTTATGTTTTTTAATTTTACTGTCAATGAAATGTTTCACATTAAATGCCTGACAGGAAAGGGAGGGATTATACCCTTTAGGGGTGTGGTACCCTCAAATGTAATTAGTCTGCAGGACATGTAGAGTTTCAATCACAGTAGCTTGACACTGATCCAAAAAAAACAGCAAGGTAGAAGCAACAGGAAATAATAAGTGAAAGAGGACAGTATTTCTTCTCAGAAACGAGGAGCTCTGAGCAGCATAGTGACAATTTGTCATGACAATGTTGTACCGGCAGAATTAGTGCTGTACAAAAGTACATTATCTTGAATTTATCAAAACAACTGTTAAAGATTGACTGCTAATGAAATGAGCATTGCTTGTAGTCATATGTTTCAGGTCCATGGTGATTTGTAGGGTGTGTGTTTTTCATTTAAACAGCAGCAGCAGCGAGTGTCAACCCTGCAGGTTTCTGCTTGTAACATTCCAGTGTCCCTCCTTCTGCCCTGACTATGTACTCATGGATCCACACTGTGAGTTTAAACATGGCTAATCACCCACAGAGAGACTAGATAAACCAGCACACAGACACTGTGTTAAATATGTACAAGCAGATAACTGATCTGACTTTCTTGATTCACTAACACACAAACAAACTAGCCTTAGAAGACACAATAAACAAATGACTGCCTCCGGCGTTCAACTTTTCAAGTGTTAGAACAGTGAGAAGAGAACAGAGACATGCAGACACTGACACCAGGGTTCAACATAACATCGAGCTATCAGGTCGTACAATTTAATGAGTCATGGACAGTTTCATATTTATTAGTTTAAAGCAGCTGTGCAGAACTTTTTACCATTAATAAAACTGTCCCTAGTTCGTATCACCCCCCCTTGGAGATCCGCATATTTATTTGAACCCAACAGTGACAAAAAGCCTTTCTCTATAAGGCTATTTAGCGTAGCCTCACTCGGGTTGGACACACAGCGGAAGTCAGCAAACCAGAATATGGCACCCGAGGCGGAAGTGATTCTGCTCACCCGCAGCAGTCCGCAGCAATTAAACCACAGAAGAAGGAGCCGTGTTTACAGTGTTCTTCGAGTAAGCAATACCCAAGGGGCACTGCTGAACACATAAGACCTAACAGTTTTACCAGAGATGTATCTATGAGGACTTGGTTGTACTTTTGATGTCATGGCGGATAACGAAGGAGCATCATCTAAAATTATCTGTGACTGTGACCATGAACACAAACATACAGCAGGCAGTTGTCCTCAGTTTATAAGAAATTCAGAGGTACACCAGAACATTTATGAACAGGTCTTACTTTACTACTAATTTGTGTGTAACGTTAGCATGTTAGCATGTTTCCACTAATTACTTGGACTGACCTAACGTTAGTAGCGTTAGCTTTGCAAGCGAAGGCTGCAGGTAACAGCTTTGCTGTGTTAGGATTATGTTATGTCTTCACTGTGTATCTTCACATAAAAGAATACTCTGACGATTTGGGAGTTATGCCCTTTCTCTATCATTTTCATATTGAGACAACATGATCGATATCTTTTTTGTGTCCGTATGTCCAGTGGCTGGGCCTCAGCGTTTAGCATTGCGCTTAAAGGGGGTCAGTACATCCTGCACTGTGATCCGCGGAGGGATACACCGGTGAGCAGGCACAGACGTAGCTTGTAAACAAAACTCAGCTGTTTATTTAGCCTAGCAATATCTCCGGATTTTAGTAGCTGCAATGGAAGACTTTGAACGCAATTTTGAAGAGTTTCTTGTAGCGGACACAGATCCACAGCCATACCTGTTTGAGCCGGAGTACACAGATGAGGAACTCCATGTGTTGCATGCTGATCAGGCGAGAAGAGAGGCTGAATCCTCGGCTCCCATTTTGCTGCACAGAATGGGATTCGGTGCTACCATTGTTGGAGAGATATATCATCGCGAGGAAAACCGCTGCAGAGAGTGCATCACAAGGAATGAAAACTTTGCAGCAATCACTAATCCTGGTGTGATTGAAACTTTTTTTCATGTTCCTAAGATGAACTGGAAAAAACGCCCCAGGCCCGCAGGAGCTGATGGACAGCTTTCAGTCAGGTGAGTAATATCGTCCGTGTTGTCTCTTTGTTTGCTTTTACCGAGTGACCTAGCGTACCTGTCCCAGAGCCAGCTGCAGCTGTTGTTCACCGGTGTATCCCTCCGCGCAAGATGTACTGACCCCCTACAAGTGCCATGCTAACCGCTGTCTCAATATGAAAATGATAGAGAAAGGGCATAACTCCCAAATCGTCGGAGTATTCTTTTCACATAACAATGCGGACTTACACCGAACGTACACGGCTGCTTCTCATTGTTTCCAGTAGCACACCAACAGTTACTACATTACAGGGCTTGACGCTAACTTTTTTCCCAAGGAGCACATGTGCTCCTAAGTTGAAAAAGTAAGGAGCGCACAAAGAACTTTAGGGGCACAATGTAAATTGATCAAATAATGTGTTTTCCGTAATAAACGTGATGCAAATAGACACTTACAAGCAAAACTATTTAATGAATTTGTATACAAAATGTACAGAAAGGTAAAATCATCAAGTTTTGAAAAAGTATTGCAATTTAATTTTGTCTTTAATGTTATTATCTTATATATATTATCTTTGCAATATGATTATCCTGTCCTCTGCGCCCACCGTGGGGTAGGGCGCAGAGGACAGGATTTGGGGGAGTATAGGCTCGTTCAGGAGCTACAGCTCTTTGGTGACCGCTTTCGGGTCTACTTCAGGCTCTTCTCTGCTATTCGACGCGTAGCACACACACAGTGAATGGGTTCGTCGGCGGAGGTCTGCGCTTTGCGCGCTCTGTGTGAAAAGGGCTTTATTTCCACCCTGCCCAGCAGCGGTAAACAGTGGCGAACTGTTTCCACTAATTACTTGGACTGACCTGACGTTAGTTAATCCTCTCGCTCTACAAAACAAATGCACGCGGTAATTGCCGGCTGCAGTCGGAATTTTACGACACCAGGCTGTGGGTGTCATACCGCTTCGACCAAAGGGGCGCTATAATCAACGAAAACAACAAGTTCCACACAGCTGCTTTAATCTCAGCTTTCAAACTCTACATACCACCATTATTTAGCTACAAATAAAGAGTTACAGAAGTTTTGTTCATGAACAGGAGGAGGGGACCATTAAATACTTTCATATCACCCAACTTTATATGTGTCATCGTGTTCATTGAAGGGAAATTTATCCTTCCAGGAAGAAATCTTGACCTATATGTGAGTTTCCTCTTCTTGTCATTCCCCTTTATCTGACAGCTTTTGTAGTCAACTGTGACCTCAGTCTTTGGTGTTAGTCTGACTATTCACAAAATATGATGTGGACCAGGTAGGTTGAGAAATGATGACAAAGTCACAATGTTGTCTCGCCACTGATTTCATAATGACATTAATCTAAAATGGATTTGACTGCTTAAATGCTCCATTTCTGACTGCAACACAGAGGAAAACAACCTCTATCACACAAAGTTGGAATGGACACAAAGATTTAGCTGCTGGGTAGTTTTGTGTAAATATCTCATACATGAATTCAGAACTAAATTAAAAAAAAAAAAAAATTGTACTTCAGTGCCACTACAAAGTCCCTTCGTCATCCTGTCTTGGCATTTTTACACAGCACCAACCGACTGCAGCATCGTGCCGCTCCAGTGTGTGATTACAGACAGCATACCGGCATCGCGTAAGCAAAAGAGGCATGACAGGCCTGACATGTTACACAACAGCGTCTGCCTCTCGTGACATAAAACATACACATTGGCAGCGCTTCATAAACAATAATGGCCGTCCCTGTTATGTGGCGGATGATCTCATACTCTGATTTGAGGGTAAGGAGCTCCTGCGCCTCATTGTTTTCACAGTTTGCAGACATCTTCGGCAGCTGTTCTTCTTCTTTGAGTTACCTGCTAACTTTTACCAGCTACTTTTTAAACCACCAATTATTATTATTATTATTATTATTATTATTATTATTATTATTATTATTATCTCTGTTGAATTATTGAGGCTACATTTGAGTCCATTATTGTCTCCAAGTATTGAATTAGATCTAGATTATGGGGCATTTGTAAGAATCATTAGCTTCACCTGAAAAAAATCCAAAACAAGCAAGGACTTTGTGCACTGGGCTGATAATTTAACTCCATGGACAACTACATTTCATCACTGTATGGGAAAAATAGGATGGTATGATGGACTATGACCACAGCACAGCAAGGGGCAGAAAATAGAGAAGGCAATAGAGAGGGGGAGGACATGGAACATCTAGTAAAGGTTCTCTGAGTACACAGCAGAGTAATATGGGATTCAGCTCAGTGTGAAATCAGTATATCACTCAGATACAATGACTGGGGGTAGGGAGAGTTGAGACAGAGAGGCATAATGCAGCACTAAGCAGTGGCAGAGTGATGGATTTTCTTCATTAAGTATGTTGTGTTGGAAGCTAAATACCAGGCTCTGAATCTTGCTTTTTCTGGATTTAACAGACCAGGGCTTCATTTGTGTGAAAAGCTGCTGTAAAGTACATGCAGCAAGATATGAAAGAGACAACGGTAGGAAACTCTTGACCTCCTATTTAAAACTTTTTAAAGGCTGTTAGAGGTAGGACAAGTGAGCAGAAAAACTTAAAAACACACATTTGACATACTTTGTCTTGTCTCCTTTGTGTCATCTTGTGTGTGGTTTCATTTCTCCTGCCCCTATCACTGAACACAGATTGCCACAAGAAAATCAGCGGCTGCACAGTAATAAATGCCATTTATATGCATTGATGAATAGCACCCTTCCAGGTTATAATTCTGCTTAATGAGGGCTTTATAATTGATGTCATTCACCCTCCTACATCTGTGCCTCCCCATTACCGCCCTTCTAGACACCCACATTAGCCATTTGGGCTCCATCAATCAGCCTCTTGGCCTGTATAGCACTGGGACAACTATCAGCAAGGAGTCCCCGAGGTCGTTCTGGCTCAATGGCTTCTCAGCTGTACACTGATCGCCGGCTGGTTAAAGGACAGGAGAAGGAAATCACTCTACCTTATCACTGCAAGGGAGGGGAGCAGGTTTAATGGTTTACCTAAAAGATACCTAATGAACAGGAAAGAGCAAAGAGCCAAGACTGCTGTTGGAAATAAGTAAATCTGGGAACACACTTTAGCTCCTTTTATACTGCCTGTTCAAGGCGGGAATGTTGTGGTGATATTCCACCTTGCCATTCTGTATAAAGTGCAAGAACGTGGAATGGGGGTAAAGACTTCAGTTACGCCTTCAAGCTGGTTTGTGGAGATAGCAACACAGCCAATCCAACATTTGCATTAAAAAGTGTGAGCAATTAGGATAGGACAGGTGTGATGTTTCGATGATATGTTATGTGTGTCACCCACCAACAGGAGATTTCAAAGCAGCTAGCAACTCAAAGAAGAAGAACAGCAGCTGAAAATGTCCCAAATTGGGGAGACAATGAAGTCCAGGAGCCCCTTTCCCTCCAAGCAGAGGACAAGATCAACCCAGAGGCAGACACTGCTGTGTTAAACGTCATGCCCCTTTTGTTTCTGGAACACCAGCATGTTGTGTGGTAAAAAAGCATAATGACCAGCATAATGAAGGGTCACAGAATGACAGGTACACTGAATACAGACATGCTATTAGACAGCTTCTGAAGCAAATACTAAAATGTAAAAATTCCACCTACATCAAAAAAATGTAGTTTTGTTGTATGAACTAGGCGATTATCATTACAAGGATTTAGGGAATGACGTATCCTGAATTCAGTAACTCTGTAACATTTATTCATTCATTCATTCATCTTCTAACCGCTTCATTCTCTTGAGGGTCGCGGGAGCTGGAGCCTATCCCAGCTGACATCGGGCGAGAGGCAGGGTACACCCTGGACAGGTTGCCAGACTATACTATAACTGACAATTCTGTTCAGTCCCCTGGTCCGTGCTTACTGTGCAACATCTCAGTGGTGTACATAAATTTTATCCTGTTCCAGTATTAAAATGAACTATCCCGAACAAAACTTTCATCTTAAGGTTTATTAACACATTTATTAAATGTAGGACTCAAATCCTGTCTGTTCTATTTGGACTATAATTGCTTAGGGAAGATACAAAAACAATGTTGCACACAGCCTGTGACTAATTTGACGATCATGACAGCAAGCATGACTTATTATGGTGATCAGATGGGCAGGATGTGACTTTGTACAGCAGAACAACACCACCCAAATCTGCTATAACATGGCCTCCATTCCTGTTACCTAAAACCTCTCTAAGCTCCGGCTGGAATCCAGCGAATGCGGGAGGGAATGCTGATCACATAAACTGCAGAGCCAAATAAATGCAAGAGCTGATGTGCAAAATATGAAATGTTTAGATAACACCGTTCAGAGCAGTCGCTAGGCCATCTGTTCTGTCGGTGCGAGTGTTACAGTCCTGCACTGTAGCTTTTCATTCTGTCAAACATAAAGCCATCTTAGGTTTCTCTGACAGGAGAAACACACAGCGAAAAGTAAAAGAGATGCCAGTTCCTGTCTGATCTTTTTTCATCCACTCAGCCATTTTCCTCCTTTTGTTTGTCTCACTGAGGTAACAGAGCTCAAACAGCAATGATACACTCCTCATCACAACTCCTCCAAAAAAAGGTTAAAACAGAATATAGTTTCCAAAGTATACTTCATTTATAAATAAAGGGAATCCAAAATACTGTCAACATTTTACTTAAGTCATGACTCTACAAGCTTTTAGGGCTGTACCCAAATATTCGGATATTCGAATATTCGTTTCTGTGGGTAGGTATTCATTATGAAAATTTGGTATCCAATTTTCGTTGTTTTATTTACTTTTTTTTTTTAATTTATTTGTTTTTTACATTTTTTTGGTGCTAAATGTAGTCTTTTTGTTGTTAGTAAATGTAGGTTATCAATAAAAATCAAAACTTTTAAATTGCATTGTTAAAAATGTGAAAATATAGCCTACCAACTGAGCTTGTGGGCATGGCACGCTTGAGCGCATCCGTCTGAGGCTGTGGATCAATGGCAAGTTTTACCACTTTATCACTATTCCCTCTAACTTGTAGCTGTTTTTTCGTTATCTTTTGAATTTAATATGAATTATGGAACCGTTTTTGTCAACACTTGTTTCCCCCGTTTTGTACAATAAATTATTGTTTAAAGTTTCAACAAGTTTCTTTTGGAGTGCGTGACACAAGCGTGTTTTGAAAATGACCGCGGACTGTCACCTGCTCAACGCATCAGAACCTTCAGATGCCATGACAGTAATAGCCAATAATGTCAAAATATCATTTACAGACCGATTTAACAGACGATCACTGCTGCCCGACCCACAGGTCCATTTGCAGGTCCCACGGGTTACGGGTCGACCCGCGCATCACTACTCAGCTCAGTCTATAAAGGCTGTACACAACAGTCTACAGTGCACGGCACTGCTGATTAACCATTTTATTGCTGCACAGAGTGTCTGCCAGCAGCCAATTACTTGCAGCTCGCTTCCTACAACTTGTTTCAATGGTTCCGATTTAATCAGAAGACAAATTAAACAGGATGACTAGCCAATGTGAAAATCAAAAGAAAGCATAGAATAATGTACTGAAGGAGATTGTTGTGCCATCACATTTTTTTGTGGTTTGAGAGCAAAGAACCCGTCGCCGCTGTGCAAAACTCTGCAATACAATTATCCGAATGTTAAAAAATGGTATTCGGGACAGTCCTACAAGCTTTTGCTGTAAAGTTCTGCACAAATCTATAGACTATAAAGCTTAGAGTGAAAATCCTCTGGGTGTTAAGCACAAAAGCTCTCCCTCTTCTCTCCCAACCCCTTCAACACTCTACTGTACAGTACACTGTTAATCTGCTGTAGGTTTCAGTCTACTTCTAGTCTGCCCTCATTAGCTTGATCCTGTTGGTGGGCTTCAACTCAGAACATCTCTCTCCTTAGTGTAACAGATTAACCTCCCATCTCTACCTATCAACACACTCCAGGGAGGAATCACTGGATGCTCTTCATTTGTCATGGATGTGAACCACCTTCCTTGGCTTGTGACTCACTCACATTTAGCAAAGAGCAAGCTAGACAACTGTATGAACCCAGTGCTCTTATGTTCCAGCTAACAGCACTATTAGAGTTATACTTCCTAAATCAATATTATAGAATATAAACATGGTAAAATTGGAAGTACAGATCTGAACCTGCTGGTGCTGCAGCATTGATGCCACGCAACCAGTGTACCTAACAGAGCCAAAGCCACGAAAACAGGCAACAGTGTGAGGTAGTATTACATTAGTTCAGTGTTTGCTTGCAACTAATAAAATATCGCGAGCAAAAGGAAAGGAGGAAAATGTGTTTGCTCAAAATGACAAAATACAATTACTTGAGGAGGGATATGCAGCTGGTAATAACATGAAACACATACGGGAACATTTAAACTGAGGACATTCAAAACAGAACATTTAAAAAGTTTCTCCAAAGTGCCGACAGGTCTTAGATCATAGGTGAAACTTAAGAACTAAACTACAGCTGGGTATCACTCAAAATGTTTTACCAATCCAATTCCAGAACTTTTTAATACCTAACTTACATTACTAAGTATGAACATGTTGTTTTCAAATCCATTTATGTTAATAAAATATTGTATTAATGGAAAAAATACATTATTTAAATCAGGGAACATCTGATCTAAGAAGCCTACAAGGACCAAGATTCTGACTGAATTCAGTGCCAATTTCTGATGATTAACATCTTTACCCTTTCATGGTTTCCCACAATCACTAACTCAAAAAGTGGTGAGGTCAAACATGCCACTCTGGACTCAAGAAAACTGAGGAAGAAAGCATGGAAGAAAGAGGTGTAGACACAAGGGAAGGACTAAGTAAGCACAAAAAGTCAAAAGAGAAAACACAAGAAAACAGTGACTGAAGCAAGAAGAAGGAAGATACAAATGGATATAAGCAATATTAGTCAATTATTTGCCAAACTTAATAGGAGCGTGTACTGAATCCACCGTTTAATGAGTATGACATGAATATAACATAGCAAACCTTCAGAGCTGAAGTAAACAATAAGGAATAGGAAGCAGGCTTTTTGTTCACACAGCTGCAGTAAATGCCAGTCGGGCCACTGCAGGAACATTGTCCAACAGTGTTTATTGTGTTAAGCGGACTGCATTGCTTTACTGCTCCCATTTAACTATGTCACAGAACACATGTGACCAGTAAAACAAGGATGGGTCAGGACCATGGAGAAATACCAGACTGAGAACGTCCTTCTCTATCAACCAATCAGGGCAGGAACTTGTGAAAGGCCCAAAGAAGGGAGGATGAGATATATTTAACAAGTAACTGCAACTTTCAGGTGGAAGAGAAGCGTTCTCCTCAAGAGTTATCAAGTTCTTTGCAGCTTAGTGGAGAGTTTGTTTTTAGACGGTTATGGAAAGCTCCCTGTTCAAATCACTAAATTCAGCTACTGGCTGTTTGTTCTCAGTAAAAGAGAAATACAATTTCCAAGAGAACACATTATTTCACATTTACTCTCATTTTAAGGTACACGATACCAAGTCCATTATTTCCTGGGTTGTGTGAACCAGAACTAAGTATTCACTCCAAGAATTTACTGGCTGTTTATTGGTGGTTGCAGTTTAAAATGCCTGATTACACGGGAGTCTTTCCGAAAAAATGTGATGCATGTTGTTCTATTTTTAGGTGTTTTTTGCACTGAAATTGCAAAAATAGTTGCAATGCTGTCTCAGGTTTAGAGCCTATCATTATAAGCATCCAGTGTTTCCCACAGAATTAGGATTTATTTGTGATGATGTAAGGGAGAGACCCTGGTTTCCTGACCCCCGCCAGCTTCAGCATCAGGTGAGGGAGAGCTCGGTGTGCCTCAGACTGCTTGACAACAGTTGTGATAATTTGTAAAGTTGAAAAGCTCCAACAGTTACTTAATAAAATATTTTGTGTTCAGTGTTTTGAAGTGGTTTGTTAAATTTTGTAGTGAGTTTGAAATGATAAATGTCCTCACTATGCAAAACACCAACACCAAAATGGCTCAACTCACTCATGAAATTCCTTATTAACAGTTGGGTAGCATTAGCCATGCACTGCTAACAGTTACCCCTGTCACTGTATGTGACTCTGTCCCAGATCTCATGATAAACAGAGAAACAGAGAGAGAGAGCAGGGCAAGGAGGTGCTGAGTGAATAAAGAGGTTGTGCGCAGCTCTACAATGAAATGAGATTTTGCTCATTTGAAATGGTCAAATTTGTGGAAAAGTTGCTGTGGTTAGACAAAATTGCAAGGTCGTGCGTACAGAAATCAAGGGGACTGGCTGAATTAGTATTAAATGTTGCTTAAATATTTGTTACTGCCAAAATGCATAATTATCATAATAATTATATATGTTTTGGGTTTGTTTTTTTATTCTTTCCAGAATACATAAGAACCCTGGATGAGATTTTAATCCAGTTGACTGATTTCTGTCGCTGTTACAAATTATGACTACCTCTTACATACCTCTACTGGTCATTTCAATCAGACCAGTGTAAACAGTTTACATGAAAAGCTTCTTTGACTGTGGGAAACAAAGGGTCCCTGGACAGAAACAGCTGACAGATTCTTTGATTGCACAGGATGTTGCGTGTGTGTGTGTGTGTGTGTGTTTGGGCTCTATCCCTGGCAACATATTAACACAAAGACACACTTGTGTTAGGAAATGACAATGACATCATTAATTTCCCAACGCTGTAACTGTAACCAGCTAAAACCTGCCCTTCATGTTGACACTAACGGTCTACAGCACAACCTGAGGAGATGCCAGAGGACAGGTCTTGATCACAGCTGCTCTTTGTATCTATACACAAGCCAGCAATCCTACACAACGAACTGTGTGAGTTAGTCGAGTCAAATGTCATGGTGTGTCTGCCTTCAGGTCAGAACATGGTAATAATGTCACTGCAATTAAAGTCAAGTTAAAGAGCAGAAGTTTATCCAGGGTCTGTTTTTAAGGAAGTAACTGGCTGTTCTCTTATCAAACATGCATATGGGATGCAAGTGCCTGGCTTACAATACCTGCTACACTGAGAACATTTGTTTTAAATCAATGTCCTGTTTAATGCCAAAACAATTAGTCAATGGAAAAGTAAAAAACCTTCTAGCTGATTAATTGGTAAAGTCATCAACAAAAATGCCAATCTTTCTCTGGTTTCAGCTTCTAAACTGGGAGGATTTGCTGCTTTTCTCTGTTTTCATCTTTGATTGGACAAAGCAAGACCCTTGAGGACAATTCCTTTCTTCAATGGATTAATCAATAATGGAAATAAATGTTAGCTGTAGCCTTAATTCTCTTGTTACATAATTTGCAAAAAAACAAAAAACACAGTTGGACAAATTCACTGCAAAACCCAAGCAGATATCCCCCTGGAAGTATCACAGCATCACAACAGGGACATGATTCATTACCCAGCATTCCAAAGTGGAAGCAATAGGTAGATAAGTTACACTGGCTAAAAACGCCCTGTCTGGTCCTCCATTTCATAATGTTTCAAACAAAAAACACATAAAACAGCAGCAGCTTAAAACCATCTGTGTGACTTCCCATGATCCCACAGAGCACACTCCCTCAAACTCAACACCTCCCTCCCCTGACTCAAACCTGGCTAACAAATGTACATTTCACAAAGTGCTGATACCAAAATAAGTGGGATATGTTAGAAAACTTGACCGCTGAGGGCAAATCTTATTAAATGTACAACTATTTACCTAATTATTCCCATAATATCCCAAATGGTTGGGTGGTGAAGCAATATCGCATGACAGAGTCAGTCATATCAAACGTACTGAGACTGAGGAACATGACTTCATCCAGAAATGTGAAATTATGAGCTACAGTGATGATGACTTCATCTTTGGAAGCAGCTCTTGTTCAATGTTCATGTTTATTGCAAACTAGGATTTATAATATCTTAATATTTTAATCAAATTTAAGAATTTCTGTCAAATATAATGTTGGTCTTTTAATGCTGCTCATCTGCTGTGGTGTTTGACATTCCTGAAAAGTGTTTTGCACAAGCAGCCATTGATTCCGTCCTTTCAGTCCAGCATAAAAATCAACTTGCAGCAAGACTCATACCATAATAAAAACGAATGAGTGAATGAAACAGCTCCAGAAAAAAAAATCCTGGATGAAGCAACAAAAACTAACAACTTGTTTCTTGCCACTTCTTCACTCCAAGTCCTGATGGAATTTTACAAGATATCCAACTATTTTAATTGCCAACAGTTCCAGGTTATTTTCAAGGAAGGTGTTGTACTTATCAGTGGAGCCATTGTGCATACAGCTGCATAAGCCTGTATATCTGCATATGATCATTATATGAAACTTATTAATGAGCCATCCCAGATTCACACAGCCTACAATAACCACACATTCAACAAACAAGCAGTGCAGAAACACTGCTGATGGGAGTGGATGGGCCAATGCTAAAAGTGTTGATACTGCTATACCTGATGTGCCTCTCAAAATATTTAATCCTTATTTTATTTCAATTCTAATTTAATACATTTTCACAGGGGAAAGACTGATACCAGATGAAGGCTCCCTCCTTCTTCCGCTAAGTGCTAAGTCATGACAAACGCATCATCTTTGCTCACTGTCAAAGCAGAGATTAGCTGTCATAGTGCACTTTAAACCTTCCCCCAGTGCCCTGTTTTGCATTTGCTTCACCTAGCAACCCAACAGATGCACACTTTCATATACATTCATGCACATGGCCACAGCACTCAATGTATACAGTGACTGATCCCTGATGCCTGATGCCAACTGTGATATTTTAAGTCTGCCCATTGCAGTGTTAATACCTCAAGTAAAAGCAAGCAGAGCTGCAGGCACAGAGAAAGGTGGAGGGAGAATCCCCTGTGACACTCTAACACATCTTACTGAATGATGTCTTTCAGTAAGGCAATAGCCAGTATTATCCTGATAATATCAGGTAAAGTTTACATATACTCTTGGTGAGGAGGACACCTAGCAATCACTTATCAGCTTTACTCAATAAAAGCAGTAGTACCAAATAATTAATTATTAATCCTTTAAGGTGTGCATTACTTCAATATACTGTAACAACCTATAATGTAATTAACACACTCCTATAATTTATTGCTGTGCGAATAGCTGTAAATCATATGCAATTCTGATTATGGTATGTGAATTGGATGATACCAATCCTGATACTGTTCGATATCAGAGAGAGGCCCACCCTTTCTTTTTGCCCTGACAACTGCCATGCATTAGTGTAATAAAACACACACATATAAATGGAACAAAATGTGAATTTAAAAAAACTGTACGGTCCTCCGAGCAGATGTGCAGGCTGTGCCAAATTGCGTGGTGGGCATTTTGACTGAGCTCAAACCAACACTCATTCATGTATTTCTCAATGAAGTTATGTATATAGTGCACAGTTTATATAGCATACTGTGTGTTGTGTTTGATGCCTAGTGCGTGGGCTGGTAACACAGTGACACAGTGCGTGAAAGACCTCACTACTCACCGCATCTTTCTCTGCTCCCCCGCTCTCCTGGTGCTCCATGTTACAGAGTTTCCTCTTGTTTTTATTCTCTGTCTTCTTCATCTTTCACCTCACTGTTAAAACACGCCTTGTGTGTTGGGGGGTTGGCCCGGTTGACAGCCTGGTTTGTTGTTGTGTGGCTGAATCCTCTCGGTAACGTCAGTCGGCTGGCTAGCAACGTGTCAGCTCGGCTGGTGTCGACTTCAGTGACACCTCGCTGCCAAAATGAAATTCATCGCTTGTTAATGCAGTTTGTTGAGTTAAGAGTCCACTCAAGAGTTTGCTCCAGCCAGCCGGCCATTCCTGGTCGGTAGCCAGCCTGTGGCTAGCTAACTTAAGAGCCTAGCTACACTTTTCGTGCAGACTGCACATCTGGAAAATCCGTTGTGACAAGCTGTCAATCAACCTTGCAGCAACAGCAGCCACTCGTTTCTCCCCGAAGGAAAAAAGGCGGTTAACAGTCGTTCACAAGGACAGTCGGTCATAAGCGGGGTGAAAATTATCCATGCTGGGCTGCTGTCTCTGGCAACAGTTCATTCAACCCAACTTCTTCACCAGTTAGTGAGTGGCGGTTGATGCTAAGCTAGCTTCCTGCTGCGTGACTAGCCGAGCGGCTAGCCAGTCTGCCTGCTAACGTTTACCTGCACAGAAACACCGTGACACCCATGACAGGTCTGTCTAATGGTCGTTTCGAGATGATTCCCACCCGAATTCGGCGCGTTTTATCCTTCTCGGTGGTTTCTCGGACAGTGAATGTCCTCTATAAATGTTCTTCCATCATCAGATAAAAGGCTAAGCTCTCTGTGTGGACACCGGGTTGAGCTCTCTGTTGAACTGCAGCCGCGGCACAGCACGGCTCGGCTTGTTTCCTGACTCCGACGCGGTCACTGCGGTGTCAAGCTAGCAAGATCGATAATACTATATCCGGTTGAATTTTACCAAAATAAAAGCATCAGTTATTCGGAATCTGCTTTGTTAAGTACACTTAAAAGGGGTTTGACTCCGGGTTTTCATCGCTCCCAAAATACATAGACAGAAATACACTGTTAGTCCATATATTTAGGCTATGTTAGCATGAACACCAGTCTTCCACAAAATATTCCCTCAATACAACCTTTATTTTATCAGGTAGGGGACTGTTCTTTACTTATCAGAGGAGGAGGTGGCTGGGTGTGACTTTGTTTAGTCTTTTTTTTTTTTTTTTTTGACCCTCCCCAAAGCTACCAATATTTTATACTTGGGCCTCCCTGAGTGACTGGCGGTCATAAATTACCATAAATTGGTTATTAGATTTTTAAGCCTTACCTATACCCTGATCTTTAAAAGTTAAAAGTTAAAGACAAAATCCTGGAGTTAAAAAAAAGCCTTGGTTTTTCATTCGTCATTCATGCTGGTAAGTTTGTGCAAACGGTTTATTTTTGACGGAAGCGTTTGTCACACGTGTCTAGGGACAGTCAGAATTTTGAAAATCCAATCATAATTTCTGTTTACAGTTTCTGGCTATGATAAATGTTGTAATTTCAGCAATTCTTCAAGTAAACATAGAAGGCATGTTTTCTATAAGCATTGTCTATATCACACATTTTATTTTGAAACTGTACTTATCTTCCTTTCTCTGGTGTTAGCTTCTCCTGCTGACAGAGCCTGAGTGATGATTTCCTTGTGTGAAATTTTCAAAGTCATCACGTCAGAAATGAATAACAGAAAACACCAGACACTTTATTTGAAAGTTCTTTAGATCAGTTCTCTTTTATACTGAACACCTGCGTGTTTCTGTCTTCGCGTATGTATGTGTGTGTGTGTGTGTGTGTGTGTGTGTGTGTGTGTGTGTGTGTCTTAGTCTCAGTTTAGTTGGACTCTGCTGCCACCTACTGAAAGACAATAAAACCTTGAATATGTGTACTGTGCGCTGTGTTATGAACTATTTTCTGAGTTAATTTCATCTATGTTAATCTTAGAGTGACTGTTTTGTTTTTGTCTTTTTAAAATTTAAATTAAAGGATATAAGTAGCATCCTTAAAGGGGAACACCACCTAAATTAAGAATTCCAATGTTATTTCCATGGCCTAGGAAAGTTCAATCAATATTTGTGAACATGAACTACTCTGTCTTAAAGCCAGAGGCCAGTCTCAAACTTGTGATGTCATGAAGTATAAAATGTGGAGCTGCTTCACGGACAATGAACGGGTGCCTGATTTTGTGGATGCACAGAATGTTTGTTTCATTTTTCATATCCATTTTTTTATGAATTTTATTCTATTGTAGTGTTTCCAGTTCTGAAACAGAAAATGTACCATATGCTCAGATCTGGTATATACCCTAATATCTTTCACCATTCATTGTCTGTAGAGCAGCTCCAGACTTTATACCCTGACATCACTAAATTGAGTTTTCGCACTGTAGTTTTTGGATTTAGGAGAGAGTTGTTCATGTTAACTGATATCAATTAAACGTCTGGTCCCTCTTAATAGCCTGTTGTGGCTACGTATTTTGACAAATAAAGGCTTGGCTCAGTTAGACACCTGGTCTGGTTACCAAGCAGTTCATTTTAGTTTTTTTTAAATGAAAGTTCTTGGTATGTATGTGTTTATGTATGACTAAATTACTCTGTAAGACAGTTATATTCCTTTAGTCCATAAGGGTCCTTAGATCAAAAGATTCAAGTGTTTTTTCCTAGAAACGAATCCAAATTGTGAGTATTGTTTTAAGAGGATAAAGTGGTGTTGTGTTTGTATGCTGGGTGCTGTAATCTTCGAGCAAAACAAGTAATATTCATACTAGTTTTAATAAACAATTTGATTGTAGATTGTATTTCCTGATCTTTGCTGATTAACAGTTTTGTGTGAAAATCCCATATATTATATATATTCTTACTGTGGTATGATTGCGTTTAATTTCTTTGAAACCACCCCTGCATATGAATTGCGCTATAAATGTATTGTGTAGTCTTGCCTTGTTTTGTTCCCCTAATAATGACATCATTTATTTATTTCATAATCACACCATTATTATAAAAAAAATTCTGACCACTTTGTGACCTTTAGAGTTGCTGGTGCTGCGTCTTGTTTGTGGTACTGTGATTTCCTTAACTACTACTAAATAACCAAACAAAAATAAGTGTAATCCAAAAAAAGACAAAAAACAAGACAGATGTTGTTTTGTACCCTTTTTTTATTAAAAAGGTTCTTTTCTTTTACCCCAAAACATTTTAAATTAAGAGAACATGCATAGAAATACAGCTGGTCTTTGTCCAACAGCAACAAAACTACTTGCATCAATGTACACACTCCCTTTAATATGTACATACATGAGATGTGGTTTCTAAAACCACACAGACACTGAGAAAGACACTACAGTAAGTTTGACCTTTGACCTGTGGGAACTGACACAAAAAAAAATCTCTAAACTTGATTGTTTTACACCTGATTTGACAACATACACGTTGTTCACTTTGGTTGATGTTATTGCTTTTTATATATATAAATATATACATATGTATATATATATATATATATATATATATATACATATCTCATTACAGTGCTCTTTAATGCTGTAATGGACTCATGTTAAGCCAAAAATGAGTGGGCCATTATAACAGTTTCAAACTGATTGTCACAAATCTGGACATATTCATCCAAATGTAAGTTTGTTTAAATAAATTCAGCTTCAGAGCCAAAACAAATGACATGGCACTTTAATATCCAGGCCTAAAACATCAACAAAAAGCAACCACGAAGGCTATTATTGCACAGTAACCCAAAAATTGCATATTTCAGTAAAAGTATCAGAGGGCAGTGAAGCCCCAGTTCATGCACAAAAAATAGCTAACCTACTACACAGACAAATCAAGAAAAACTAAAATAAAGAAATAAAATTTGGATAAGCCAGTGTAAAACACCCAATTTCCGAAAAGTTCATTTGCACAGTGAGCGTCACAAATCCTGCAGAAGATTTGAAGATATCTTACATACAGATGTTTCTCTACAGATGTGATTGTCATCTTGAGGGAAATTAAAACGTAAAGACATTCATAAATTTAGAAAAAAAAAAAAGAAAAAGGAAAAAAAAGAAAAACACCTAAAGTATATATATTAAAAAAAAGGAAAGAAAAAACTGTGGTCCATTTTTCTGTTTACAAAATGAAATGTCATCTCTCTTGGACTGTGCACTATAAAATTATTTTCTTTTATCTTATCAGATAGGTTACTGAAGGCATCACACAAACCGCTGAGCAGCTGGATGAGTGCAGTCTGTATCATGTGCTTGTTTTTATGAACACTGGTTTACTAGAGGCTACACGTCACAGCAGCTTCATCAGAAGGCCTTCCAACACTGCAGGTTAGTGTTTCAGCAGGAAAAACTGGGTTGGACCCATAGCTTCTTTTTAACCATCTCAAGAGAACTGACTCCATATTTAACAGTAATACTCTGGAGTTTGAGAACAATGAGCAAAAATTCTTAAACTGGTGTGTTATCTGTGAGCTATCTGAACAAACTACCTATTTGTAGTTCTATAGTATTTTCCATATGTTATCAGTAGTTGGCCATTTTTATGACAATTTTTGTACAATTAGGACAAAACAAAAACATATCTAATGTACCGTCAGAGAGTATGGCTTTGTTTCCACAAGCTTCTCAAACCACATGCAACTATTCTACACGCTAACTACAAACATGAGCCTCGACAGAGACTGAGAGGAAGCACTTTGCAGTTTGGTTTTGGCTTTTTCCAAACCCCTTTCCTGCTGGCATCACGTGGATTTTTGTTTCTTGAATCCCTGCTGAAGTATGGGGCTGAAGTCGGCCTCTGATTGGCAGCTATATCATTCACGTGTTTAGGGAGATTATTTCCTCTTATATGGTTGTTATGATTGTCAAACACAGACATGATATCATATTTGGATTTAGGAAAAACAAGAAAATTTCACTTGTTCTCATGTGCTTAGATCACATAAGACCAGGTCTACACTAAAAACTTTTCATGGAGACTCATCAAACCTGTACCAAATTGTCTCTGAGAGTCCAAACACTGCTTTAGCTCTGTTTTCATATTTGTTGAATTTGGGGAAAATGGGAAACGTGGCTTAATGACAAGCTACAACTCACAAACCAACTTCAGCCAAACACAGACTGGTCTCATATAATTGAGAAAAAAACATTTCAGTTGATAGCTTCAACAAAAGCCCTCAGAACCTACACACATTATGCCAATAATAAAACAATAACAATCATTCACATTCTTAAACCATCATGAACCAGCAGAAATAATCTAACAACCCAAACATACATCAACACTCAGACAGGTGTCACTCAACTGAAATGTTTCTCCAGCCAATTAGAGAGCCAGAATTTCCAGCATTTTCTGTTTGAACAATGAGATGATGATGAGGAACTCGGGGCTGGTGCACTACAGGAAGGCTGATTGCAAGGGGCGCTGGTGCTGAGCCGGGCCCAAGACAGCAGAGGAGGAGGAGGAGGAGATGGAGGAAGTCTTCAAGACACTCCAACCAGGAGAGAAGGCGAGTTCACAGAAGCCTCCTGTGTTTTCACCTGAAACACAAAGAAGGAGACATTCAGACGGTTTGCACTTTGGTTTCATCCATAACCTGTTGAGTGTCTGCACAGAAGAATATCTGATAAAACTCTCTCTTAAGATTAGTAATTGGTACCCTTAAAAACTTCCTTAATTCCCTAAAATGAATAATGGTCACTTCGCAAAGTTGCAATTGTCATCCCATTAAAACAATGCTGATTACAAGGTTTCAGCATGACATAGGTTTATTTGTAAAACCAGAATCAGCAAAGGACCTGAGCAGAAGGAAGAAATGCACCTGACTAAGACCCTGCCATGTTTCTACAATAGCCAAGAATGGATAAACCAAATACTGGCTCTAGACAGGGCTATGCCTGCAGGTCAGTCACAGTTAGCTGCCCCTCTGTGACGAGCAGCATTGGAATAACACTGACTTATTAACGTGACTCTGCTTTATTCAGTGTTTTTACAGGTTTAAATAACTTGGTCTGTTTGTTTTAGTGAGGAGATCATTCGGCTCCCGGTAAAAACCTCCACAATCTGAAAAGCAGGTGCTGGGCTAGCGGCCCTCTTTTTTTTTACCATGCCCATGTTTTTACTAGTTAATGGCCTAGTCTGTTTTGGAGAGGAAAAGACCTTGGCAGCTCCTGGTAAAAATCTCCTTAACATTGAAAACTTAAGGAATCCTAACCAGGATTTCACGCTTGGCACACAGGAGAAGTTTCAGCTTTGTGAAATCTGCAATCCTCGCCCCTAGATGGCACTAAATTCTAAACACTGCTCCTTTAAGGGAATGATTTGTAACTTGGGAACATCAAAACATTTCTCTCCTAACTTCTTCAGAAAGAGGAGTTATGGCTTCAGAGTAGCATAAAACAAACGGACAGTGAGTAGATGAAGAAGTGTAATTAAATTAAAACAATTCAAGTCAGTAAAACACAACTTCAAACTTTCATTTGCACTAAATAAGTTACATTGTTGCCATGCTGCATGCAGCATGTGAATCCTTTTGTGAGTGTTACTAGAGCAAAAAACAGGGACACACATATAAAACATTGCTCAATAGCGCCATCAGAGGTCAAAATCTTCACAGGGTGCCTTTAAAATCCAACTGAAAAAAGTCACAAAAGTCGTCTCTGCAGACAAAACTCACTGGCAAGATACTTGTCAAATGTGTCGTTAATGTTTTTATTGTTAAAAGAAAGGAAAAAAGTCTCGACAACAAGTGTGTAAGGGCAAAATGTGAGAGAACTTGTTCTGATAACTGTACAGTAGCTTACAAGCCAAAGATAGGCAGTGCTTTGTGCAGGTAAGATTGTAAGCTTGCTCAGTGAAACAAGACGCAACACAAGGACATATTAGCAAAAACAGCTAATATGGGTTGTTGTTCAAAGTGACATATATTGTGTATAAGGCAGCTGTGTGGCTCTAATAAGTGTCCCAGCCTGCCTGTGGTACAGTAGATAACGGACACTTACTGGTTTATGGAAATAAGACTTGATTATATTATATATTTAATTAATATTTTGAATGCCAGAGTTTTCATCAAAAAGCAAGCAGTTGCATCAAGTTATTGGAACACTGAACGGAGCACAGCAAAGTCAGGGGACCATACCTTTACCAGGCAAGAGCTGTGAGGAAGAGGAAGAGGAAGAGGGGGAAAAAGAAGAGGGAGAAGGGGAGATGTGGAAGGAAGAGGCACGGCGAAGGGAGGATATCCTGAGCTCGTTCTCCTGAGGAGACTCAGCAGGAGTCAGAGGAAAGAGAAACAGCAGGAAAAGGTGAGAGGGTGTTACGGAGACAAGTGTGTACCATCATCTCATCCAACTCCTCAGTGACTGTCACCTGCCAGAATAAAAGGTTTGTCGTATGATGCTGAAAACCAGAATGCTAATGTGAGAACTCACCTGTAAGTTTGTCTTTGCTTTCTTCAACACGTCCCGTGTTCTGGACACTGTAAACAAACACACACAGTGTCCACCAGTTATCATGTGTTCATTGATTAGTTACACAGAAGCTGTTAAATGAGCAGTAAACACAAGACTGAACAGATCAACAGCTGCGCTGGGAGTTAATAGGAGGAGAGGGCTGGAAGAAGACAATGCAAGACACTGAAACAGATACACTGAAGATGATGATAAAAGATCATCATCATCATCATCATCACTTCTTAATAATTTATTCCAAAATGACGGTTTAAAATACAGCATAATATATGGGTTTATATAATCCACTAGAAAGACTATGAGCATGAGTGACTCACGTTGGTTGACTATAAAGTGCTCCATGCTATCTTTGGTGCGGTTGGAGCTCTTCACTCTCTCCATGGCGTCCTGTAGAGCCTGCTCTTGTTCTGAGAGTCTCAGACGGAGAGAGGCGACCTCCTCCCTCAGAGACTCATCCTGTAGACACACACACACACACACACACACACACACACACACACACACACACACACAGGGAATGTGTAAATGTTTCGTGTTTGTCCACACACCCACTTACATGAATTTGAGATCAGTGGCCACTGTTACACAAGGCTTTATTTACATAAACCAATCACTGCTAACCAAAGATTTGACATTAAAACAGCTGCATAAGCAAATAAGTATTTTTTTTTTCTAACAAAATCACAATTTTGATACTGACTAGTGTAGACTGAGGTCTGCAGTGATTCAGCTGTTACCTCCTGGAACTACATTTTACTTCACTTAACATGATAAAATAAATACATCAAAAGGCTGTTCTGAGTTCACTGGCACGAGCAAAGTAGGATCAAAGAAGACTCTCAAAACTCCTCTGCTCTTGGTTTCATCTAATCAGACTCCCTGATCTGCGTTGATTTTCACCTGTTTGGTTTCCTGGTGGTTTGGCAGAGCTGCTCTCCAGAACATGCGGAGCAGAGAGTCGGCCTCCTCCAGGATCTGTCGCAGGGTTTTAGTGTCAGCCAGCAGCTTCCTGACAGAACCTGAGTCTGAAGGCTGAGACACACACGCAACACAAGATATTAATAAAAACTTTAAGCAATGATTCATCCTTCTGTTTTTTTTCCCCGATAATCCATAAAGCATTAAATCTATAAAAGCATAAAAAGGTATAAGAAAATAGTTTAAAATTCAAGTTAAAATTTCTTTAGCTAAAAGTATTCACCTACTTATAGTAAAATTGAGACAAAATAGATACTTTCTGTACCGAAATATTGATGACAGTGTGGGTTAAGATCAAATAAATTAAGAGTTGCAATTCATCAATATTTCAATAAAGATTCTTATTTCATGATGGTGTATTTCACCCTGTTGTTCTAGCCTTATCAACTTTAAGCCAATCACATCTCCTCTCAGTATCTTGGACATCTCAATGATGCTACATGTGTTAATAATTCTATACATTGTGACCTTTAGTAACACTGCCGCCTCTAAAAGCTGCTTTTCCTTATATATCACCCACAGTACCAGTCAACCGTTTGGACACAGTCTCTCATTCAAGTCAATGGGGAGTCCAGACTTTTGATTGGTACTGTAAAATATAATCCAAAACATGACCTTATAAACCTCAGTTAGGTGCTCAGTCTGTCAGGACCACCTGGTCTGTGGTGTTTGTTCTTCCTTGGTTTCTCACCTGATGAAGGCTGAACTCCTGTGGGGTGCTCAGGGAATAAAGGGTAGCATCCATCTTGTTGAGGAGAGTGCTGCCCTCCAGAATTTGCTGCTGCAGAGCCTTGAAGTCATTAATGTGGCCCACTGCATGGCGGCCATGACTGTTGGCAAATGAGCCGTCTGGGGCTTGACCTTGCAGGGCCGAGGCTGCTGGGAATAAGGACAGGAGGGAGATAGATGAGTTCTATATGCCACTGACAATGGCATAACAGGAAAATCTAATAACCAATTAAACACAAAAACGTTTGACAAGTATCTGAAGGTTAAGGAGATGGATATGTTGCTTTGTAAGAAAAGATGACTGTTTCAGGTTAAACTGTTCTCCCAGTTTATCCAAGTACCTGAATGTGAAGCCCTCACCTTGATCAGCTGCTCCAGTTTCTGCTACATGTTTCTGCGCAGGATGTAGAGGAGAAGAAGGACTGACGAGTCCAGTGTCTCTCACAGGTGGCGAGGGAACGTTTTCTGTGAAGGAAGATTTTCTATCAGCACAAACTGCTGCACAAGAGTCATTTTTCTTAATTCAATGATCTCTTATCTCTTATCTCAAGATGCTTTTGGGTGTGTCAGACATACTGACCGTTGAACAGCTGTCTTCTGGATCGAGGCTGTGTGTCAGCCTGTCCATTCAGCTGCTGCTCCAGCTGAATGTGCAGCTCTCTGGGGTCAAAGGTCGCAGTGCTGAGTCCAAGTTTGGGATCTTGACTGGCCTGACCTGCTTGGAAACACACAAACAAGTTATGAAAGTAATAGTAAGGAATATTTGTGCAGGTGCTGGAACACAAAGCAAATTTCAGAGGCGTAAGATGTCTCTGCAAGTTCATACAGCAAACTCTTACCTGTGTGTGTGTTTGTGTTGACTCCACACACTCTGTGGTACACCTGCAGCTCACACTGAAGAGAGTGGACCATGCTGCGGCTTTCACAGAGCTGCTGCTGGAGAACGCTTACCTCATGCTGGAGTCTGTGAAAACACACACAGATGTGACATTTTTACGAAAAGCACATATCAGCTCACTAGCACTTCTACACCTAATAGACCTGACACATTCTCTAGTCCCCAAGTGCCTCAAGGCTGAGGAGCAGAAGGTCGCTGTTTCACCTCTGAACGAACTCTGCATTCCTGATGTGTTTAAGTGTGGTCAGAAGTGGCCTTTGTAGCACTTGTAACCATACCCGGCAGTGATGTCACAGTGTACTGACACAACCTGAACTACATGTCTGCATCACTGCAGCAAGGTGAAAGGTCAAACCCCTGGAGGTCACCAGAACAAGATTTTCAGGGGGTGTTAAGTTGGTCTTTAACTCTGAAAAATGTAAATCACTCACTGTCCTCATTCTCCAGGTCATGAACTCTGGTCCACACACACACACACACACACACACACACACACACACACACACACACACACACACACACACACACACACACACACCTGTTGATGGCTTCCTGGTTCTTCTGTCTGTCCTGTTTCAGTTGTGCAATCTCTTCACTGTGTGTATTAGCCTCAGCTTGCAGCTCCCTGCTTCGCTCCGCCCACCTCTCTGCCTCTAGCTCCGCTTTCTTCAACTGCTCTGCCTCCTTGCTGCTCTCTGCAGGATGACACAGGATATTACACTTTTACATTACATGACAGCACAAAGCTGTACAAGTTATTTGACACGGAACCAGACAAAATTTGTTTGCTTTTCTTTTTACTATGTAATCTCCTCATCCTGTTTTTTTTAGTTTAGTCTGAGCATTTTAGTCTTGTCATAGTATCAAGAAAAATGTAACAAATTCCGTCCAGTTTTATTCAATGGTAACTGTTGACATTATAGTCTTTTTCAGTCATCAAATTACATTAAACATAATCTAATCTGGCCAAAACCAAGAATTCATAGTAACCTTACTTCAGATAAGATTTATCTTATTATTATCTGATGAAAAACAAAGGTTGAACGATTAAGGATGGAGTTTTGCAGAAACTGTCTGGTCTCGTGATCTGATGGTATCAATTTAAAGGAATACATCCACATTGAACTGAAACAAAACTTTTCATAACTTCTGTGTGATTGTAAGCAGGAAAGCTCTAAATCTGCTACATGATCAAATGTCATGGACATGTTTTCTCTACAGGATCTGGCCCTGGCAGTGAACATCAGACTGTACCTCTTGTGGCCTGCTTCAGCTGGTTCTGCAGACTGACGTTCTCCTCTTTTAGAAGTCTGATCTCACTGGAGAGCTGGCCGACAGAGTCCAGACCCTGGATGTAGATGTTGGTGGGAGCACCTGGAAAGGACAGGGAGACAACAAGCATGTACTGTAACGTAATGTAGAGTTCTTCCATATTCCTACCAAATCACATAAGCTTTTCTGGGTTCTACCAAATCAACAGCTTCTTATGGAACTAAGAAACTTGTAAAACAAAGCTGTTATACTTGATTGTGTGTGTGTGTGTGTGTGTGTGTGTGTGTGTTACCTTTCTCAGTGACGGTGCGAGCCAATCTCTCCTCCAGTTGCTGTCGTAGGCGGTCGTTGGTCTGGATGGAGTCCTCCAGTCTCTGTCTTAGACTTCTGATCTCCCTCAGGTGCTCCTTCATCAGGTCAGAACCTACAACGAGAATACAATTGATGAGCTGCTATTAAAGACCACTATTTTATGACATAGAAGTACCATATATTGTATCATGGCCTTGCCACAACTTCCTTTGGTTCAAAGACCATGATCTTTCTCTTTCCTGGTAGGCTTTAAATTTAAAACATACACTAAGCTTCACTGATAGCAGCAGTAGACGCAATTTGAATCAGTAATAGTATGGCAACAGTATGTCTGAAATATACACTCAGGATTTGATTGAGTATCTACCTGTGTTGCTGGTGCCTGACTGGTACCCTGAGGATCCTGAAGACAGGTCAGCTCCGAGTCTCACCGGTCTGGTACCATAGCTCAAATCCCACAATGCACTGCTCTCCAGCAGACTGGCTCCAGCTTTCATTGCTGAGCTGGCATCCAGACTGCTGCTGGTAGCGCTGCTGAAAGGAGAAGGCTGGTATCCATGGTAGGAGAGAGGCAGGAAGGTAGAAGAGTCGGGCTGCTGGTGGGTAAATGGGAAACCCTGAAGTGGTTTGGACTGGGGAGTGGAAAACCCTGAAGAAGAGCATAAAGTAACATGTAAGTGAGTGACTAAATACAATTAAAAAGCAATTAATAATGGAAAAATCACTGCACTGCAAAGTCTGAGAGAACACTTTAAAAAAGCATTAATGAGACATGAAGGATGGAGAGAGTAAAAGACTAAAACAGAGATGAAGACATTGCTTTTGATGCAGTGAATGACTTAATCAGCCAAATGACATTGGTCTGGTTTGGGGTTTCTCAAAGCTCCATCTCTCATTAGTGTTTAAAGATCACAGCAAATCCTTCTCAAGCTGGGTGCTCCGGGTTCAGTAAGCATCAAACGGAGAACAGTTATTTAATGAGAGAGAAAGTACAGTGTGTTAAAGATAAAGGCAAAAAGAAAAGGAAAAAAGAAGAAGATGTATCTGCACATAGCAGCATTAAGACCAGTGATCCTCATACTGATGGTGAGGCAGATAATACAGTGCCAGCTGGATGGTTAATCCTTTTTGGATATGCAAACATCATATTAAGCTGCTTGCTTCACATACAGAAAACAATGTTTCAGATAAAATGTTATAAATGTTCCCTCCCTTGCACAGGGCATCAATCTGACTTCCTTTTATTGAAACCATTGTGGGAGAAATCTGAGAACTTCAAACTTTGGCGCCATCCTGTGGTAGTACCACACATAGAATGCACTGTCTCAAACTCACTCTCAAGGTGTTTCAACCACATGTGCTTGGTTTTGGCAATAATCAGATAAAATCAAACATGAGGGAAAGCGGTTGAAGTATCTAGGACACCTCATGGTGAGGTCAACAAACATCTCTTAATAGCTCAAACCGGACAACCCATCATGCTGAGTATGAATGTAGGTGTCATGCCAACTCCACGGCACAGACGTTGTGGTTTCCACTCATAGACTTGATAAGAAGAAGTGGACGTAGCTACTGTGTTGTCACCTATAGGTTTGTGGACTTAACAGTGTTTATTTTGTTGATAGAAACTATGATGAAAATGAAAACAAGATGATGGTGAGTTAAAAAATAGATATTGATAATAACAACTAAGACGAAATCTCTCTTTCATTTTCGTAGACAAGACGAGATGTGACAAAATGTAAGTGGTGGACTATCAGACACTGAAAGCCAAGAGCGGCTGTGTTTCCAATTATCTTCTAATGCTGCATAAGCGTTAGGATGGCAAACTCTAGTAAATAGTCTGCAACAGGATGTTTCTCTAGCCAACAAAAACACCCACACCAAAGCAGTGTCAGCCATTGGTTGTGAGCTGTAATTCAGCAGTAAATAATCAGCCATGCGTGTCTGGCTGCAGATGGTGGAAGTGATTGGATTTGTGAAGTTTGTTAGTTGCAGCGGTGGCTGTTAGCAGTTAGCCCCCCTCGCTAGCCACTGAATGGCAGCAGAGCAAGTAGCAACCAGCTGCAGGACTTCACAGCTACCTTGACAGGTAGGTAGGAGGCTCAGTTATCTGTGAATGTAGCTGTGCTGTAAGTAAACAGTCTGAACTCAACTGAGTTTTCTCTGACGGCTGAAAGTTTTAATCACCAACCATTGAGAAAGAGTTCTGGTTTAATATGGTTATTTTTCTGCCTTTTAACAGTGAGATTGATAACTCAGAGTTTACAGTGAACCTGGGTACAAATCCTTGATGGGTTATTTGTGGTGTTTTTGGGACCATAAATAAAGACATGTTGAGCTTTTCTTGTTTGAAAGATATTATTTGTAGCTGTAGAAAAAAAATGTTTGTACAACCTGTCACCTCAATTATAAATTATGATTTATGAATTAGCCTTACTGGATTAGTTTAAAGATTGAAAAAAAAATAGAGAAGACATAATGACTAAAAGCTGACTGAAATGTCATGAATTTCCTTCGATTAAAAGGTTTTGAAGTTTAGTTGACTAAAATATTTTGGATTTTTGTCGAGTGAACCTAGATTAAAACTATGATGGATAAAAAAATGACTAAAATGTGCTTAAAACTAATAAGCAGTTTTGTCTGAACTAACACTAAATCTAAAATAGCTGTCAAAATTAACTTTTGAAGCTTCGAGTTCAGCATGTTTTGGTTGTCACCACCTTGAAGTGACCATATTTGGATGAGAGGGTGGAGCTGTGGAAGAGAAGACGTGAGAAACCAAAGACACCCCTGTGGTAGTGACTTGTTAATCATAAGGTAACTGTGTGTTAAGGCTTATCCCGTTAATTGTCTATTTTCCTCTAAATTGACCATCATTTCCAAAATGAACATCATGGAGGACTTGGATCCAGCAACTGAGACCATAAACACATGGGAAAAATGTTTCCTGAGGTCACAAATCAGAAGTAGGGCCATTTTTCACGGATTTGTGTAAAATTTGACTTCGTTTTGCAACTAGTGGAGTCTCCCCCTGCTGGCCACTATTGAGAATACAGAAGTAAGAAACTCCCGCATTAGCTTTACTTTTCAGACCAAGAAATAGCCCCTTGTTTACACTAGGCATAGGGTATTCCTTTGGATTTCGTAAGCATTATTTTTTACCTTGGTTTTAAATTGTTAATTACTGTTAGACTGTTTGCTTCTCTTAATAATAAGCACTAAGAAAAAAATCATCTGAAAACTCAAACTTACTATAAGCAAAACAGGATCCTCTGTCCTGACAGATCCCTCTTTTATTTCTGTCATTCTGTGTTTCCTTTTCTTTGTCTCTATATTCTGACATATTCTGAATGTGATAAATCTACAAATAAAGTAATAAAAATGCATGTCATGACTCTCTGGAAGTTAGAACTTTTAAAGTGCAGTAGCTGGGGAAGACACTTGATTTAGGATGTTGGCTGGAAAATCTTACTCAGCTTCCTTAGCATGTCAGTGCAGAATGGAAGTTAATATGATCCCCCAAAATTTTCCTTGCCAGCAGTGGCTTGTTTTTATGCCACTGATATTCAGTCTGGTATGCTGTGCGGTGTTATTGAGCTGTTCAAACACACAAGTAGTTTTTAGTAATTAAAAAAAAAAAAAAAATGTTAACAGACTCTCATATCCACACTCATGCTTATACAGTTCAACCGACGCACTCTCACTGTCCCCCAGCTGCCTCTGTAACATCTGCAGCTCTTGATGCACCTCAGCCAAGGAAAAACCCACTCCCCTGTTGCCTTGGTAACGGGTGCGCAGGGTTGTGGGGTGGGGATGGAAGGGCATAGGTATCCTCTGGGTGGAGGAGCAGTTGGGGGGAGGGTGGAAGGAGGTAGAGGTGAAGACTGAGGCTGGAGCTGAGAGGAGAAGAAGAATCCAAAGCAACAGAATGAAAGAAAGATAAAAAAGAGAAACAGGACGGCACAAAGCAGCGTCTCAGAGGTAATGAGGCGAAATCACGCAGCAGAAAAGTAAATCACATGTAGGGAAGTTCTGCTTGTCTGTTACAGCCTGAGTCACATTCCTGAGCCCATTCCTACCTGTCTGACTCTGCATGTCTGCGGGTTTGTGTGGCGAGCTGGGGCAATGCATGCTGGGACAGCTGAGGCAGGACTGGGCTCTGTGGGATGAGGTGATGGAGGGAGGGACAGACGAATGATGTGACATGGTGCCACTGTGAGAGTGGCAATCTGGAAATGAAAAGAGTCTGCTGTCACCAGAGGACATGATGGATGAAACAGACACCAAACATCAAAACACGGGTACATGTCTGTGTGTTTCAAATCCTTTCTGCACTCAGAAAATCATATTTAGGTCATGTGACAGGAGCCAAAGGCTAGTCTTACAAGATAAGTGTGCTGATATTTTATAGATTTGTTATTTTATAATAGATCTTCTTCCTCCACGTCATAGTTGTCCAAAAACTATTAAAAAACATCAATGAGTCATGCTGTTGCACTGGGTGACATGTTCCTTCATCACCATGAAGACACACACTATACTTTATTTTAACTCAATCCCACATACACCCTTCAGATGCCTCAAATACTCTCTAGGGCACCAAATGTGGATTATTCCGCTACTGAAAATAGTCCCCAACAAATGCACCATTTCCTACTCTTTGATAAATACTACTCTACAGTGAGCAACTGTTAGGAAATGTTTGAGGTATCTGTATCATTTTTTGGACAATTTTTAATATTTGTATCAATTATTGTATTGATTACTTCCCTCTCCAATTGTATATATACCATTCGGGTGGCGCATGTTTCATGCAGCATTGTATAAATCCACTGGATGACGGCTGTCATGTTCTCACCTGTGCTGACCCTGGTAGAAGACCGAGTTTCCTTCTGACCAAGCTCACTGGCAGCGTCCATGTCAGAGCAAAGATCTAGATCATCGTTCATGGATCCATGCTCATCAGACACATAGGAGATGCGATCCGACTGGTCTGTGGTGTCAGAGAGAGCGTGGCTGCTGCAGGGCGTGTCAGAGCGATGAGGGTGATGATGGTGGTGGTGCTGGTTTAGTTTGGCGCGGAGAGACTCGATGACCTTGTCCTTCTGCTGCAGCTCCTTACTAAGTCTGTACACAAACACACATATATAGTATATTATTAGTATGTGCTATCAATCAAGTCAATCAGTTTTAACATAGAGGGCCATAATGAGAGCAGAATTAGCAGAAACAGTTCTTCGTCTTTATAGCCTCAAGTTCTTCGATGTCGGTTTGGTGTGTCTGGGCCTTGAGTTGTTCAAACCAGAGAGACCTACACAATAACTTCCTATCAGGAGTATAAATGAATATCACTGTATGGGTTTGATCAGGATGTTCTCCTAAAAGGAAGCTAAGCTCTCTCCACTCAATTGTCAAGCCAGTTTTAAACAAACTTTAGAAATGTTGAAAAAAGAAATGCAAATTAATTGCATTTCCATCTGCTGGTTTGGAGCAAATTAACTAGGCTCCGCAAAGCGTATTTCGTAAGAAGTTGGTTGTATACTGTCGGTTAAGCCTGTTAACCGCCTGTAAACAAAATAGAGGTTTGCGAACCAAAAACTAAACAAGTAGCGAACGAAGAGAGGTCTTCAGGAATTTGTCTCAATTGAGCAAGTTTATTTTTTCTTTCATGACAGCTATTATTTGTTACCCCATCTATTTCAGCAGCACTGCAGACCTCACACATGGCTGCTGACTTCCTTTCTGCTTTTCTGTTGCAGAATCTAATTTTAACCAAACTTAAAATATAACTAATATTTGGTCTTGGTGATAGTTTGATCATTTAATGCAAGACAGATTTTGCCCCAAAGTGTACTTTATTCCATTGTATGTTAGTAATTTCTATTATTAATGGCTCTACTAATGTAAAATGTTAAAAGAAACTAAAGTGATTTAGTCAAAAATTATTAAACGTGGGTTTCTATTAAGTCCAATAAATGGATTATTTAATCGATCAAACTATGAACTTTTAGATCTTTAGGTATTGGCATATATAATGAAAGGAACAGCCGGTGCTGATAGAACCAATCGTTCATGAAAATATTGCTTCACTTGCTTCTACACTGGGCCATCAGATCAGGTTTTGCTACATACTTGATCACCACTTGTGGAAACATAAAATCCAGGTGTAAAATGAGTTAAAAATAATAAAGAAAATCTATAAAACTGAAATACATGGACCATGGAAATACTTGGAACAGCTACATTAGCTGCCTTGTGACTTCACGGATAAAGAGCATTAATGAGTAATGATGTACCAGGTGTGTGAGCCACCTGCCTGCTGATCTGCACGTTCCCACAGAGGCTTTGCTGAATGTATTGCGTTGCTTTAGGGAAGCCTCTTAGTGACTTACGCATACATGACACCGCATCATATCGCACAGGGTAAAAATGCAGACTCACTGACATAATATAACATGACGTGAGGGCAGCCTCTCAGATCAAGGTGAAGGGACAACCAGACAACACACTCATACATAATGCGTATGCAATGTGTCCCCTACAGCTGATTTAATTAACAGTGACGTGCTGGTACACAGATGCTGAGGTGAAGGTCATTCATCTAAATCAATGACAGGCTGATACACACACACGCAATAAACACACACACGCACAAACCCACATTTACAAGAAGATTCCAGCATCAGATTCAATCTACAGTGGCCTACTTTTCCATCTGTGGTCACATCACATTCACAACAACAACAGAATGTTTTCGTTGGGGTAGCTCTGGAGTGAGTTTTCTGCGAGCCAAGTTAGCAAGTATACATGCATTATACTATTAGTCTTATGCAAATGTCTTTTACTTCCTCTGGGGACTTACTTTTTCACTAGTGATAGTTTGTGTCTCTTTCCGTCATGAGGAACAACGTAACCAACCTGAAAGCCAGTCTATAGGTGTCCTTAGTTACTGTTCTGTACAAATTTTCAACACCTTAAATTTAACCCATCCTAGCTATTTTTTCCAATTTCATCTCTCAAAACACTTTTATTTATTTTGATGTCCGATTTGGTTTTCACAGTTGTTTCACGGAATAATTATGAAGGCCAACTTGCCTTCAACATTTACTGGTAATCTATTAAGTTTGCTGCTCAGCCGTGCATCAACACAGTGAGGGCAGAAGATTTGTTCAAGGTATATTTTGCCAATTTCCAACCAGCTTTATATCATAACAATGTTGGTAGTATGTCAAATCAAACAATAAAACAAGACAGTGCTGATCAGAAACATATTTTAGTGCCCTCTTTCACTGTAATATGAGAGTTTGAACAGGAAGTGTGCACCACAATGTCCCGTGTATTGTTAACAATAGAGGCTGAAAAAACTGAAACCTAAAGGTAAAACTAGCCGTGTTGATTAAATATGAATCAAGATACCACTTTGCCTTTTTTGACTTAAATGATTTTATAAACATATTTTAATTTACTGTTTGATGGAAATATGAGATTGTTTGCTACTGGTCAGCTGCAGGCCCCCAGGAATGCAGTTCAGTCTTGCTTCCAATTTTTTTGTCACTCACAGTATTTTAGCAAAAAAAAAAGTCCACTGCAGCCCAAAAGGCATGTTCCCTCATAGACCACAATGCAAAAAATGTCAATTATGACTCTTCCCATTATGAATTGTGAATACATGGAGGTTTTATATTTGTAAAACTTTCCCTGAGCCAAGAAAAATAATTTTAAAATCTGTGATTTCATCACAGTGTAGTCTATAAGTTGACCAGGAACTTGCAGACCGGGCCAGTGGGAAAACACCACTGCACATATTCAGGGTCCATGTCATTGGTTCGACAGCCCATTGGTTCGACATCCCATTAGTCCGACTGTCCACGGTGCTGAACGGCTCGCGGCGGGCGTATGGTGCGCCACGACCGGCTTGAGGCGGAGCAGGCTCACGGCTTATGAGTTTGCCACTTTCTTTTTCACTTTAACCCACACCATGATCTTTTCCTGACCCTAACCAAGTGGTTTTTGTGCCTAAACCTAACCAGACCTTAACCACAGGGCATCATGATGATTTAGGAACGGACTTAGGAACAATGAGTTTAATATGGTCGGAACAATGGGCTGTTGAACCAATGGGCAGTTCCCCATATTCATGCACATTGCGTGGAAATATACATGAAAGCTAGAAACTAGATTCTGCCATTCGTGCCAGGGGAACAATTCCATTCAACTGAAAAGGTCACATCTTGGCATCTGGTATCTAGTTATCATTATACATCTATGGGGGAAACAGCTAGCATAGCTTTGCCCGAAATGTAGAGAAGATAATGGCATTGTTACGTCCACTATTTTGTCAGATCTGTGACTGACCAAATATGAAGTAGCATCTTTAATCTACTCTGCAAAGGCCTTGTTGTACAATGCTCTGTAGGTTTTATAACAGCTGTTTTCTGATTGTTGATTTGTTTTTACGAGCCATTAAATCAGCTGTTTGAGGCTAACGTGCTGCTAATACAACATTCTAGGTAAATGTTGAACAACTGGATTAACCGCTATGTACTGTATTTTACTTGCTTTACTTTTACTCTTATACACTCGTCTTTTACTTCCTGTGGGGACTTTATTTTTTCACTGGTGATACAATGTAACTAACCTGATGGGCAGTCTGTACTTTTTTTCAGTCCATTTTTCTTAGTTACTGTACTAAATTGTTCTTTTTTTTCCTAAATCTTTTACCTAAGTAATGCTTGTATCTTTTTTGTAGTTTTATCTCTCAGAAAGATTTTAAAGCTACAGTTGGTAACTTTTACAAAAATAACATTTTCTCATATTTGCTGAAACTGTCACTACGTCCACACAAAAGCACATGAGATAGATAACCTGTCAAAACAACAACAACAAAAGGAGTCTTTCAATCATGTCAGTCTCTGCTTGTGAACTACAGTAAAACTGTTGAACTAGGCAGCGTTGATCAAATATGAATCCAGATTTTATTACTGCGTTGCCTATTTCTTGCCTCAAAATTCAGATACATATTTAACTGTACTGTTTAGCTGTAAGATGAGGAAGCTGGTCCAGCGGGTGGGTGGTGCTCTGTTTGGGCTCAGCTCAATCCAACATGGCAACTGGGTCACAAACTTTCTTTTTTACAGCTAAACAGTACACTAAACATTTGAGCCAAGAGAAAGACAACTTTTCTTCAACCTTTAATAGTAGTCCTATCAGGGCAGAGGATGGAGTATGGAAGTATGGAGCTGGACTCAGGACGTGGTTAGCCTAGCTTAGCAAGAAGACTGGAAGCAGGGGAAACAGCTCCACAAGACTTTTAGTTTTTCACTCATTTTATAGTAAAAAAAAAAAGTGCTATGTAATGTTGTTTTAAAAAGTGCTACATCACTGCTTGTTTTTGTGTTGGTCTTACTTTTCAAGTTGTATGAGCAGTGCTCTCCTTTCTCTGTCGGTGAGTTTCTTCAGCAGCAGCAGTTCTCTCTCCTGAGCTTTCCATTCCCACAGAGAGAAGGAGAACAGAGAGTCCCTGTACAGAGGGCTGCTTTTCGACAGCATGGCCTTCCACAAAGGAGCCATCAGCCACCTTCAGCTCTCTCTGCTTCCCCTGGCCAACGGCCCTCTGCCTGGGCTACTGACTGACCATCCCTCCCCCGTTTTCTTTCCTGTCCTTCAGACTCCTTAGATGTTTAAAATTCTTTCTATTGAAGTTTTTCCTCCCAGCCGTGTTTCCAGAGGTAACCGAGCGTGTCTCATTAGTTCAGCGGCTGAGGTCTTGACCCCAGACTGTGTGTGACAGCAGGTACAGTGGACAGGCAGAGCGTGAGCGAGGGATAAAGAGATGAAGGGATGACAGAGCGTGTGAGCGATCAGGTGAAAAGCAGAGCAAATCCTCTGATTAAGTTCGGGCTTCCCAGGGAGATAGATTTTGGTGGCTTCCTACACACACACACACACACACACCTATGGGCTGGGGCCGCAGGTGGCAACCCAAATAGATCCCAAATCAGGTTCTAAGGTAGCCAGAACTGTAAGGTCAGAAAGGCAAGCATATGGAAAGTGCAGACTGAAGCCAGAAAACCAAAAGAATAGTTGATCTACAGAGCAGATTTAAAGGATTTGTGTATTTGCTGCAACAACAGGATGATGTCCAAATGTTGAACCACAGCAGATCAGCCAGATTGTATCCCCAGTGCAGCTCAAATAAAACAGTTTTGAGATTTCCCCCCACCAACATGTGATGAGGTGAAGCATGAAATGAGTTTAAATGCAAAAATACAGAAATTATTCTTATAATTAGCTCTGTGGTGAACAAAAAACTGACTCAACTGCCTGAGGAAACTTGCAGTTGCACTCTGAGTCTCCCTCTTTTCTCCATTTTTTGTTTGCAAGCCTGCTAAATTGCCTTTTTTCTCTTTCCACTGTTGCCCATCTCAGCCCCAATATAAGTCTTTTTTGCACTGAAGGCTTGAATTGTGCCCTCAGAGGAAACCCTTTTTATTACCACTCTGGACACAACCTATTCCACCAGCAGCAGCCGCAGCAGCAGCCCCGAGGGGGAGATGTAGTGACGAAAGAGCAACACGAAGAGGGAGGAGAGGGATGTGCGTATAAGCGGATGTCCGGATCCCGAGGGCTCGTGCGTTCACGCTGCAGTGCCCATCAGAGAGAAAGAGAAACAGAAGCTGAATGAATGATCATCCACAAAGCAGCACTTCCTCTTTCTTTTTCTTCTTGTTTGTACATCTGTCCACCTGCAAAAACACGCAAGCTTCTCTCTGGTGCAAGAGTGACTCTGTAGGTAAGTGTGGTTCTTCTTTTCAGGATTTGTTGAGAGGTTGAAAATGTGAAAATGTGTCCCACGTTTGAAGAAGATTCTCACCGGGAGAAAACTTTACATCCAGCTTTAGCTTGCAGAAAATCCAAGAACAGATTAGGTAGGTGGAGTAGCAGATAAATTCCCATTAAAACTGCATTATCCTTGGTCCACAAATAAAAAAAAATCCAGGTTTATGATGAGTAAATCTTACATAAGACAGATCAGAGCAGTGCTGGATGTTTAACACCATGTGCTGCTCCTGATACACTGAAGCAAACTGATGCTCTCTGTTGAGCTGCGTCCCTCTGCTGCTTCCACTCACGTTTTCCCTCTCTCTCTCTCTCTCTCTCTCTCTCTCTCTCTCTCTCTCTCTCTATGCGTTTAGCTGCTCATGACCCATTTCCCTTCCCAATGGAGGTCTTAATAACTTAACCTGATTAGAGGCTGTCAACATGCCCTGAGCCCAACGCAAGCAGCAAAAGCCTCGGCAGCATTACGCCATCAGTGCAATCACACTCTGTTTACAGACATACATTTATCCACGTAATGTACATTTCATTAGAATCACAGTGATGTAAGTATTTGTTTTTCACTGACCTGGCAATTAAACCTTAAACATACAGTTACAGTCTTATTTCCCCTTCAGTAGCTTTAAAGATAGAAAAAAATATTTTATTCCATACTGCTTGATGGCATCATACACAGTATATATTGCGTATCAGCTTTATTGCACATCATTTTAGACACATTTCCCCAAATTTGAGCCTGGCAGATTTGGTATCTTTGAGAACTGTGACGTCTTCACTAGAATTTCAAACACATATCTGCAGGTTTGAAGTATGTTTGGCTGAGTGAGAGCAGTGATTTTTTAATAACTCACTCGGTGGTGCGTCAGTGACTTTGAAGGGGTTTACTCAGTCGTGAAACCAACCTAACCATGGGTTAAATAGACTGTAAATGCACTTTGTGGATGATTTAGTAATCACAGCTTCTTTTTTTCCTCATGTTAATAGTGTAAGTGTAATCTTTCATTCCCAGGTAATGATAAAGAAAATATAGTATAATGTTTTACTTTGTGTTGTGACAGTCTTCAGCCCCACATCATTCATTATTCTCCAGCCTTGTCTCTTAAAATGATATTCATAATACAACTGAATAGATCTGCCAAATAAATACTGGGCAAATGTAATTGGATTCTGTTTTGTGGCAATGTTTTTCCAACTGAGGAGGGTGTCGGGGTAGATAGTGGGCATATATGCAGGACACTAATACCGGGGGCTGGAGTCCAAATCCTACATCCTAAAACACTGGTTAAAGGGATACTTTCCCGATTTTCAACCAGCTCTGTATCAATACAATGTGAGTACTATGTGTAAATAAACTGTGGTAAACTTCCCTCCATCTAACATATCCCTCCTCTCCCCCCGGCAAAATTCTGCTGAATTACCTATATTGATGCAAAGCACCTCATCCGACAGAGTTTCACTGGATCACATGTATAGTTGCAGACACATTCTGTTTGTAGCGTACATGACACACCTCAACGAACCATGCCCTCTGATAGTGCGAGACAAACCCACCAAAGCGAAAGTTATCTGAGCCCTGCTACAATGCTACACTGTAGTGATTACATGAGACCAAATGTAGCAATGATTGACTTTATAATTCATTAATACATGATTAACTTTACGAGTAATGTGATGTAACCCTTCCCATTACCATTACCCTAGCCTTAACCACCTGTCTTTTAACGTAATACTTTATAGCTAGCTAATTGTTTATTTAGCAATTTCATAGGAACTTCCACTTGCGGGCAGGACGATCGGAAAAACTTAAATGAAATGGTAAAACTAGGCAGTGCTGCTTAAATTCAAACCAAGATTCTGTCACTGAGTTGCATATTTCTTGCCTTAAATGTTTTCAGAAACATGTTTTAGCTTAAATTTTCACTGTAGCCCAATACAAGATCGTTTGTTGCCAGCTGGTCGCCATTGTTTCAAACGGACGTGTTTGCATTACCTCAACCGCCAGTGGCAGCATTTATTGGCCTGGTGCCACGCAGTGCATTCTGGAAGTTGTATATTTTCTACCTCTTGATCAAACGCGTCCTTTTTCTTTCTTTTCAATAGTTTGGTTGCACCAGTTTCGAATGTGTCCTTCTACTGCATAGACAGCATAGCTTCATTTAAGGGCCACCTCACCAGCAGTGAAATACTTCTTTAACGGTTGGAAAAGATGAAGGATCGTTAATTATTGAAGAATAAACACATCTTGTCTCATGCTTCAAGCCAGTGTGGACCTTTTTTAATATTCAACCAGAACACCATCTCTCTCCAACCTTAACCAAGTGCTTTGAGTGCCTACACATGAAATGTTAATCCTGCATTAGTTGTTACGAGAGTCGTTGTGGGGACAACAAATGAACATTTAGCAGATAAAAAACAGAATGTGCGAGGCATCATGTTTCTTTTAAAGCAAATTTGTTTATGAGTCAGGATTTTTTTTTTATTATTAATACCTTGTCATGCATTAACACGCCTTGACTGTCTGTACATCTGTGTGAATAAAGTTAATGCAGAGCTTAAGCTTCACACTGTATGTACAGAATCAGAGGGACAGTCTAAATGAGATGGCTGTCGCAGAAAACACACTCGATAATTCTCCTTCACATCTGGTCGGCCATCTGTGCCGCAACAGCATGATGTTAGATTACTGCAGGCCTCTCGCTCTCACTGTATGACTCTCGTTCTCTCTGAGGGGCAACTCTAATTATTCAGAGCATTGTTTGTTAACTGGAGTTTGACCCAGCACTCAGGAACGGTTCACCCCAAAATCAAAAGTACATATTTTACTGCTAGCTCACCTAGCATCTGACCTTGCTAACGTTACAGCTCAGCCCAGGAGGATACATCACACACTGTCTCAAGCACAAGCCTCTCATCCATGAGTAGATGCATGCTTGCTTCTGTGCATTGATATGGCTGGTGGGTGTAGTTCAGTAGTAAGAAAATAGTTCCTTCATGAAAGTGCTGGCAACAAGGTCTGTGGATTTTCTTGATTTCTGGAAAGAGACATTGCTGTTGAGTTTTTTTAAATGTATTGTTTGGGCACTTTGATCACCACAAGCCGAGTGCCATCTAGTGCCATTGTATCGGGGAGAAGGCAGACATCTCTACTACTGTTATCTCCAACAGCTGGCAACTCATACCAACACAATCCAAACTGATAAACAGCACTACAGGTAAGAGAAAAAATATGTATTTTTGATATTGGGGTGAAATGTCCCTTTAAATGACTATATAGGAATATCTTTTGACATGTACTTACTTACTAAAAATTCTGTATTTTTTCCTACTGTAACTGCCTATAATCTGGCAACTATTTTTTTTTCTTTTACAAATTTAAGATAAAACAAAACATGATATTTTTTTTCACCTTTCAAGCAAACATTTGCATTTTATCATTTCATTCAAGTATAAAAATCAAAGAGCCGTGTTATGAAACAGAATTAGGTGTCGTGTTACAAGTGACTGAACATTCAGGACATTCATCAGTCATCCAGAAGAGACGGCCACAACCTGCTCTTTCAGCTTTACCCTCAAAGAGACAAAACCACATTTGCAATACTACTAAAGCAGGGACTATATCACTTCAGAAGTTTTAATCAGTCAGGCTCTTGAGGCTGTTTTACAAAAAAATGTTTATACTAAACAAGTTTACTGTTGGAATAGTCCTAATGAAAACTGTTCATGCTGAGTTTTCTGGATGGATTTACAGCAAGTGATCTTCCTTATTAAGTCCCTGAACTTTACTGCCACTTGAGAGGCCTCCTCTATACCAGTAAGGTGACTCCCCTCCTCAACTGTTTGTGGACCAAATATGGTGTCACTAAAGCCCAACATTAGAAACACCTTATCCTCTCTCTCTGCCATCTTTTTCCCCCTTATATTTCCTGATGACCTTAATGATAATGCACACACACTGAAACAATGTCTGTCTCATAATGAAGTTGAAGTTCACACTGAAAATGAAGCTGGAGTTTTCATTCTTCAAGCCTGCTTCTCTTCTGCTTGCACCTTGCAAATACAATAAATGCTGTGCAGCTTCAGCCAGTCTCTCACTGTGTCTGTCTGCTGTGTGCTGCTGGGCAGGTCATGTACAGTAGCTTTATCAGAGCTTGTTTTCTGAAAACAGCTGTCTGCTGCTGGGAACACTGAGACTGAACCAGATGGGAAATGTGCCAGAAAACAAAAACTAGGAGCTAAAAGAGGCTAAAAAGCTCTGGGGGTGTGTCACTATGAGAGACACCTTTCACATTACACATTGCAATTTAATTTATCAATTGCATAAAATTATTGATTAGTGGGGCGTTAATAGTAACACAATATTATATAATTATTTCTTTAGCTCCACTACTGGTAAAGCAACAAAATATTGGTTTGTTCATTCTGTAATGAACAAAGAAATCTATAGCGGGACTTCACACTTTTTTGTTCCTCTTGTATAACTATGTTTGTCCTGACCTCACTTGTGCTGTCCTTTTGTCTTTCTCTTCTTTAGTCTCCTCTCTCTCTCTCTCTCTCTCTCTCTCTCTCTCTCTCTCTCTCTCTGCTGTGTGCCTAATTAGCCAACCAATCGACTGGACAGTTAAGGTCCTTCCTCGGACATCAGCTGTGCCCTGCTGGTCACGACTCCCCAGCTAAAATTAATGAGTTGTATGGTTTGGGTGATCATGTGGTAGTGGTCGGTGGAGGGTTGCCCAATCACAGCTCTGCCCTGCAGGACTTTGGGGTTTTGTAATGCAGTGATGTCAGAGCAGCTGACTTAACAAGTTGCTGAAGGGCCCAACGAGACATGCAGCCAGCTGTGACCAGCAGCAAGAAATAAGACTTGACGTGGTGTGTAAGAGAAAAGACTAGTACAAGAAACCACATAAAGTGTGTGGCACAGAAGAACAAAGACATCACACAAAGATTCTCTCAGAAACAGATACTGCAGAAATATATGGTTTGACTGAGCCTTTGTAACTGCATAAATATGTAGCCATTGTTTTGTCAAGGGACTGAAATGTTATATGCAGGATTGTGATACTCACTTCAGACAAACTGGATAATGAAGGGATATTTTTTTAACAGGGCAAGATCATCACAACAAGGCAAGGGTCACATAACATAAAAAGGTAGCCAAAATCATTGCTAGGTTTCTTTTTAGTAGCCCCACTAGCACACCTCTACAAACCTAACACAATTAACAATTATGTCATCATGAGATGTATCCAATTCTAGGTTTTTGAATAAACAATCACAACATAACATTGTCTGTAAAATAATAATTGAGTTTGTCAGAACTGACATTGAACAAATTCGTTTTTGTTTTTTGAGTTTGAAAAAATCTTTCTTAAGGCGTTTAAAATTGTGTTTTTTTTTTCAGTATTGCCAAAGAATCCATGAAGTATATTCGGAAAGGCATTAGGCATAACAGTGCCCTCCAGGCAGTTAGATGTCTCTCCGACCCAGCCCCAACTTTTCCTCCCTCATTATTTAACCAATTAGCTCTGTCATTAATTTTCCAGTGAGATCATCCCTAATTATCGAGCCAGCATCTGATAATTCTGCCCTGAGGAACAAACATCGGGCCGAGCGTCACACAGCAATATTTTCCATTGACCAACATCGAGCCTGCTGTTACGCAGAACTTGACACCACAACAGAAACTCAAACAGAGACACACATGAGCAGGCAAAGACACAACACACACACACACACACACACACACACACACACACACACACACACAATGATGAGTAAATGAGCACTGACCGGATGGCAAGCAGCTCTGTCTTCTCATCTGGATCTTCAGGATGATCTCCTGTTGGAGATATAATATCATTTCTTTTATGTTCAGTTATGCTTTACATTAATCAGACAGCCTATTAATAATTGTTTGTCACTTCTGAGACGAAAACCAGAGCACTCACGTCCGCTGATCTTTGCGCTGACTCGCTGTGCCAGAGCGCTGCTCTGAGCCAGCTGGTCCCTGAAGCTCTGGCCCATGTAGTAGTCGATGTCGTTGGCCCTCAGCAGCTCCTCGAAGGCCTTGGTGGTGTCTCCCAGGTGCTGGGTGAGGATGTTGCACACGCCTCGACCCTCCCTAAGTCGCTGGCGGAGGTGAGACAGCTCTCTGGCCTGAGCCTGGATCAGAGTGTCGAATTTACTGCAGACAGAGAAAAACAGAGCATTACTTACCCTGACGCTATGTGAAGTAATACATCAAAGCTAAATAATACCCTACAAACAAACTCCTGCTGTTGATGTTTACTGTTTGAATCTCCTTTACTCTTAATATGGTCCACAGAAGCAAGCTTTTAATTTCTAACCTCCAGCTATAAATCAGCCTACAGAAACAACATACAACAATAAAATTCCTTTTTAATTTTGTCACTTTAAACTACATGAATCTTGTTTTAGTCAGGACAGTCTCATTAGAAATCAATTTTATCCAGGGCTTTATTTGATAAAGAATTCTAAATTGCTTCAATGACTGATGAGTGTTTTCTTTTAGTTTAGTTAGTTGGTTGTCTTGTCTGAAGCAGATCTAAGTGATTCTGGGACAGTTGTTAAGCAATGCCAAGATGTGACAAAACCAAGTACAGCCTGTTTAATGTAGTTGGAAATAGAAATTAATGATACTTTTTGATAGCAGATGTTCCTGTGCTCATTTGATATGTAGTTTTGTCTGTATGACAAAATCCATAACATTTTCTAAACAGTGATAATGCTTTAAGGTTTCACTGTATGTAACCAGCTGGATAGCTTAAATTGTGAGTGTCTGTGTCTTTAACACACACACACACACACACACACACATATATATATATATATATATAATGTTTATATGTAAATTCAAGCCTTAATTAAATGTGTAAACAGGTGAGTAATATTAATAAAATATTCACCCCCTGTAGAATTGTCAAGAATGTTGAATTTAGCTATGGCGACCAAAACTGTTTTTGTACCAGACTGCTTCTGGAGCCAGCCTCAAGTGGCCATTTGAGGAACTACAGTGTCTGGCACATCAGCGTGGGCTTCATTTTTCAGCTGTGGAGGTTGCCGCTTGCTATTAACAGGAGACCCGAATCAGCCCCTAAATGACTAAAGCTTGACTGTAGCTACAGTCCAGTCACACATGGCAAATGGGACAGTGTGTTCTCATTCTCGTGTCAGTTAATCCCCTCGGACTGTCAGTCAGGCAGCAGAGTTTATATAAAAACATCTGTGGTTACACTTGATTAACATGGACTGATACTGACAGAGACTGACGGGGTGTGTAATGCCTGCAGTGATTAATGCGGATCACTGTACAGACTGAACTGTATCAGTGATAAACTGATAGGTCATATCCTGGATACTGGAAAGTTCTTCCTTTTTTTCTTCTAGATAGATCATACCAGTATTTTTAGCTATTTTTAGTTTTTTTTTTTTTTACCTAAAATACAATAAAAACAGGTCTTGAAACATTTCCCTATTTCATAAGCATATTTTATCATATTTAAGTAGGATGTCTCCCTGTTTTCTGACATACCCTTGTGTGAATTTGCAGCAAATTCAGCATCCCCTCCAAGTTGTCCCATGTTGTCATGAATTTAGCGTAATGTCTGTTTCCACAGGACAATTTCCAACAGTACAACAGATTCATGTCAACACCTGTGCTAAAAACACTTTCTTTCAATCCAGAAATACTATTTTCATTCACTAATCATTTCTAATCACTTCTGTTTCCACATATTTCCGATCACTATTAAGCTACCATCAATGAAACCCAATACTTCCTCTAAAAATGTTTTACATTAAATGCCCTACAGGACTCAAAAGGCACACTCTGTGGATTTTTTGTCTTTTCTTTTGTCACCCTATCATATATATATTTTTTAAAAATTCTGCTGTATTTCATGCATGTATGCAAAAACATTCCAAATAAAAAAAGGAAATTGTAGGTTCCTAACTCTCACCCTGGCCAGGTGGCAGACTTTACGTCCTCGCTGACAGACTTCTTGCCTCCTTTCCTCAGCTGGTCCTCCAGTGCGTCCACGCGGGATACCAGCTCCTGCAGGCCCTTATCTGGATGGGGGTGACGAGGTGAAGCCAGAGGACCTCCATCGGATGACTGCCAACCCTCGTCGTCCTCTGCCCCACTCTGGGAAGGCGAAGCCTGGAAGGACCAGTTGACCTTGCGAGGTGTAGAGGGTCCGCAGTCGCTGGACGTGGAGAGGGAGCGGAGCCGGCTCTGGAGCCCGCGGATCACTCCCTGAGAGCGGGACAGCTGGGAGCGAAGGTCCTCGACGAGGCGCTGAAGAGACGACATCTCGTCTCCATCACCGGAGCTCTGGGTGGTGGTTTTAGTGAAGGCGGAGTTGCTGCTGCTGCTGCTGGCAGGCCACCACTGGGACCCACAGTCCAGAGATGTGCACATCTCCAGGTCATCAAACTCTGTCAGGGAACAGAGAGCCCACACATTTATCAGTTTCCTATGAGATGATGAATAAATAAAACTTCTTTGTTCCAGTCAACAGCTCCCATGTTTTCTTTCATACAAATATCTAAAACTAAAGCAGTCTGATACAACAGTCCTGCACTATACCTTCTGTATGAAGCTTTTTTTTTTGTTGAAACTGCTTTTAAATGAGCTGAAGGTCATTTTTTAAAGGCTGTACTTTGTGGTGCTGTTGAAACATGAGAAAATGTTTACACACCTGCATAACTGAAGTTCTGCTCGCTAGCTACACAAATATGTTTGAGCTTTTAAACTGCTGTAAGTAAATCTAAACAATAAAAAAAGAGTATAAAAAGTGTAAATGTTGTGTTTTGTCCTGATGTTTAAAGGAAAAAACACTTAATTTCCTGTATTCTGGTGAATTTTTCTGCACTCATTTATGGTGGAAATGTATTTCTTTATGTAAAGGAGAACACAAAATTTAGGCAGCAGGTGACCATTCAAAATCTAAAAATGTAATATAATATAATATAATGCAGTAAGGCTCTCAAGCATTCTGAATTGTCAAATATTTATTCTCTAGGATCAACCTCTCTCATTGAATGTTATCTCTGAGACATGTAGCCATGATTTATTCTTCCATCCTCTTTTGTCTGAGGAACTAACCTCTTTAAATGCATGTGGAATTTATTCACATCAGCGACACATTAATTCATTATGAATAATTTATAAACCCCTGGACTTTAATGGATCATACGTGCTGTCACGTTTACAGACAGAAAATGGAAAACCTGGATCACTGGAAACTGTGTCAACAATACTGATCAGCAAATGCAGGTTTCTGGGTCAATTTAGAATCAGTGGGCTGGGGGGATGTTTTTTTTTTTTAAAGCTTGTGTTACTTGTTTTGGACGCACATTGATTTCTACTGTATTTACATTGCATTGTATGTTTTCTTATTGTGAAATAAACTTTTTCTCAAAGTGTCCTCATTTTTACATCAACATTTCTTGGTGCTAGCTATTTTTCAGAGCAATTTTTTTGCTTTTAAAAATGAGGTGGACAAAACTGGGCATTTCAAAAAGTGATGGGGACATGTCCTCATCATCCCCAGTGTAAATAACGCTTATGCAAGCAGTTACATATGTTGATCTGCAGATGCTACTGTTTACTGTCAGAGCTGTTCTTTGCTCCCCTCTGGTGTTTTTCTAATGCTACTACAACTACCCAGCAACACCAGCTGCTGTTTCCAGGAAATTATACTGTATTTCAAGTCTCTAAACTTGTTTTTAGAAGTTGTAAACTCATGTAAAGTCCATTTTTAAACAGAGCTCCCTCCTGCAGACACTGTAGCAGTAAGACATACCCGGGCTGCTGGTGTCCTCCCTCTCAGCCTCGTTCTCACTGCGGCCGCAGGTCTCATAGCCCAGGTCCTGCAGGTCCACCTGGATCTGCTTACTGTCCTGCTGTACGGCTGTCTCTGCTACACAGGCACAGAAGAAGAGGAAGTTTTACACCTCTGTGTTTGCAGCTGACGTCACTGGGATTCATCTTTAATATTTTTGATTGCTGATGTTTGTTTTGCTTATTTTGCAAAATAGACGTATGTAATGTATGTAGCATGTGTATGTAATGTAATCACACATTATTTACACAGCATGTGAGGCGTTACAAGTTAAGTCATCAGTGTGTGCACTTACTGAGCAGTTCCCTGTAGTCTTTGAGCTGCTCGGCCTGAGCCTGCACTGTAGCTTCAGACACCATCAGCCTCTCCTGCAGCTCTTTGCTCTTCTGCTGCAGACGAACGGTCTTCTCACGCGTCACTGAGGACACGGCGCCCTGCTGCTGACTGGCTGACAGCTCACTGTCTAGGACATCCTGGATAATAATAAAAAAAAAAAAACATAAAGAAAACATATTTTAGGATGGGTTTGTTTTCAATGGACCTGTAGTGTCTTTGTGAGTTTTCCCTGCAGGGCGGTCCCTACCTGTGAGGAGTTGGTGAGCAGGTGCAGTGACTCAGGTCTGTTGACTCTCTGCTCACCACCGGTCTGGATGTTGGTCTGTGACAGAGACAGCTCTCCATCCCAGGCGTCCCACATCTCAGAGCTTTCCTCCTCCTCTTCATCCTCCTCCACCCCTTCTATGGTCACATCCAACTCCTCCTCCTCCTCCTCCTCCTCCTCCTCCTCCTCTTCACCGTTCTGTTCATTACTGCTCGTGCTGCCGGGCTGCAGCCCTTCAGTCAGATGATGCTTTAAATCTCTGTTCTCTGCTTGCAGGCTGAACAGAGCTTTCCTTTAAAACAGACAGAGAGGGATGGACAGTCAGAAATGACCTGTTGCCCTCTAGTGGCTGAAAAAATTGCTTTATGTATCCTTACATTTTTCTTATTCACTTTCTGACTTCCTGTCAGCGGCTCTCAGCCAAGCGTAAATCTTTCAACACACCTCACAATTTCATATTTAAAAAGGCTAAATAATTTCCTAAAATGGCTGCTCACTGTAGTTTTTATAAAAAAAACAGGAGGAAATGGTAAATTTAGGGACTATTTTTAGCGGTGGATTGATCCACATTTGGTGCTCTAGTGAGTATTTGGAGCAGCAGGATGGTGTATGTGTGATTGAGTCAGAATAAACTATGCAAAATAAACTAAAAAAAAAATAAAATAAACGTTTGACAGCAATGGAGCTCTATGGCACAGACAAAAAATGATAAACAAGCAAATACTTGTTAGTAGATACATTCAGAATTATTCTTATCATAATCATCTTACCTCATCTGTGACAGCGAGGAGAAGCCGGCCTTCTCCAGCTGAGCCTTCAGCTCTCCCAGCTCTCTCTCCACCACCCTCTTCTGCTCCACCAGCTGTTTGACCTCCATCAGTCCCTGACCTTCAAACAACAGATCCTGGGATGGAGGCTTTCCTGTGCCTCCAGAACCCTGTTTGGACAGACAGTCAGGATTGTTTCTGAATTACTAGTTACAAGCCTCTGAGGTGTAACTTACTATACCAGCAAAGCCCAGCAAAATAAAAGTTATATTACTGATAACAACTTTTTTTTAAAAAATGCAAATGGACCAGAAATCCAAGACAAATCAACATAGTTTACAGCAGCTTCACGCCTCATAAAACTCCAGCGCTTAGACATATATGTGTCTGAGGGCTGCAGTCATATGGGTTTAAGAGCTGATTTTCATACATATTTCATAAATACTATATACAGTGTATGCCTTTTGATTAGGGTCGCTTAGAGAATTGGTTAAAAAAACATATATGAACTATCCACACAAATAAACAGTCACAAAATAAAATAACAGCAATAAGGAATGTATATAAGGGGAATATTTCTAATAAAGTCCAAAACTACAAAGCTGTCTCATTAGATAAGTATTAAAACTCTCTGCTGGTAAAATCCTCATTCATGTGTCTTGGGTGCACCTTCTGAGATTGTAAATCCTAAGGAAGCGAATGTTACCCCCTCTCAGCTGTCAACTAACATCAACAGCAATAAAAGACAGCCCAGTATATCATGTGATGTCAGGCCTCAATTTCCCTTAAAATCCTTCTTAAACTGCTTAAAAAAGTTAAATTTATTCCTACCTTGGTGTTGGCCATAAACTGGACCCTCAGTTTGGACTCCTCTTCATCAATGCTCTCAGTGTACTCGCTGTTCAAATCATCATCAGCCTCGTCTTCATCCTCTGAGCTCAGTTCTGCAAGAGGTAGGAATAAAAAATTAGACCAGAGCTTCTTAAACAATTCTCTCAATTTCAGTTTTCTGTTTATGACTTTGTGCAATCCCAGCAACCAGCAACCATTCTACTGAGTGTCACACTGTCAGCACAGAGAAAACATCTGATGACTTCTGAAGTATTTGCTCATCCACATCAGCTGACTTAATAACATTCTTCAATTTCATATGATGCCTGTAATTTGTAACGCAGCATCAGCTATGCCACGGAACTTCAGATCATACACAAGTTTAACTGCATGTACATATAACAGCTCTCAGCTCACTAATATGAGGGCCGTTCTGTGTTATTAACTGCACTTGACTGTGGTTAGGCTTCAATTTTCAGCATAAAGCAACTGAAAAAGACTTCAGGAACAGAATGGACTAATAGAGGAGATGGATTCATAAAGTTTAAGATGTTTTAGAGAGGCAAATTACGGACTTGAATTTACCTGAATGTACTGGTGATGAAATGAATTAAAGGCTAAGGCAGTTAGACTCTTATTCGCATCATCAGTGACATATTTATTGTCTATAACAAAGTAACCCTCCATGTTACATTCCTACTTGGATTTGATCTCATCAGAATAAATTTCAGGGCTGTAGAAACCACTGATGTCATGTCCTCAGCATTGTTTCTGTGAGGTTGAGGGATTTTAACAACCCCGACAGAAATTTTAGACAAATTAGTGTTTTTAAAGGCTTATTCAGATTTTCTTTGGCGCATTTATCATATATGTGACTGCTTTAAGCAGAACAGTGAAGTCACATTAAAATAAAATGAGGGAATTTAGTGTTTCTCCACCAGAATCACTAACAGTAAGGGGCAAATAATAATAAATAATGTAAGGGCAAATATAAGCATTACATAATTAAATGTAATGCAAAGTGTGGGGAGACTAGTCAAATATTTCTTAAAGAATTTGGACTGAATTCTGGGTAATGTCCTAGTAACTTTGCAAACTGAAAACCAGGACTAACCCAATAGTTTATGTGCTTTATGAGCTGACTTTGAAATTGATGTGACTTACAGTATATTATGCATAAGTGTGTGGTACTTTATCCATACAGCAGGAAGAGAAGGGGTGATCTTGTTCCTCTGAAACTGGACGGTTGCTTAAGTTACTGGGTAAAGTGTTTGTACTTGGTGTATGTGATAGAGACAGTTGTACTACAGTGATGTCAACTCTAAAGGTGGGGAAAGTCATAAAACAAGGCCATCGTGCAAAGACACAAGCAAGCTGTTACTTCCATGAAAATCTCCTTAAGTCACAAATTCATGATGCAGTACCCGGCAAGTTTCTTTATTGAACCGCTCAATTACATGTTTGGGGCTGAAAATGTGTAAATAAAATGTAATATCTGCAATCCAACACATGTGGCTTAAACTTCTATAGAGTTTACATTTCTTCATCTTTATGGAAAGATCAATAAGAAAGAATCAGTTATGCTTACTGTTCTCCAGTGTGACACTCAATTTTACAATAGTATTCATTTATACTGAACCACAGAGATGGAACTGAGGGTTGCTGAATTGCACAAAATCTCATAAAAACACAAAAGCAAACTATTGCAAGCATTTGAAAAAAATCTACATTTTCTCAGCTATATTGCTATATATAAAAGACAGCTATACACCAAGTATACCGAATTATAATCACATAAAGGCAGTGTGGAATGTTCTTATATTTTCATATTATCAAGTCAAACAAAATATGAGTTTGTTTCAACTGTCATACAATTTGCAGCATTCAGAAACAGGCTCATTCAAGCTGATGAACATGCAAAGCATCCACACACACCCACATATAAGGAAATATATTATCACTGTCATACGTGACCAAATACAAAACATTTACAACCCAGTAAATGAGGCTTTGAGTTATACAAAATATAAAATATGTTTAAGACAAAGACATTTTTTAACATTTAACTTCACTGAAACATTTATAAAACACTTTAATGAAACATTTTTTCCAGCCACTTCTAAACTGGCCCTCACTCAGGAAAAAAACATGCCAATATGGAGAGCTTTGTTCCAACATGACAAAATTATTAGAAAAACTAATTATATTTACAAATGAATTTAAAAAATAATTCTAGCAATTTGTAAATTTTCACTTAATGTTTAATTGATGTGCATTTTGATGATGATTCAAGAAATTAATTTAATAGGACCTACACCATTCTCCAACTAAATCTCTGCACTAGTTTGAAATGACATACCCAAAATAAAACTACTGATGACAGTCATCATCTTCTTTCAAATTCACTGTCAAAACTACAGAATGATAATGTACCACTGAGGCTACACACATGGTAAAAATGTCAGCCTCTACTTGTGTTTTTAGGATTTTTTTCTCATTGCACTCCTGTTAGAGACTAAGCAAGTGATATATGGATCCCATAATCTCAACAGCTCTTTTTTTATTGACACTTAAGGAGTTGTGAGGTGTTTTGCTTTAAACTGATGTAGGGTTTGTTAAGTGTGAGTCATTATTTAACCCAATGGCATTCTAAATCACGCTGCTTGTTACTGCCTGAACCGTACTGGATACCTGATTTGTTCTACATATGTGCAAGGATGGCTGGGGTTAGGCATTCACCTCGAATGGCTAAGGTCAGGACAGCCCATTAGTCAGGTGACAGGACCTGAACAAATGTGGTTTATGGTATGGATCAGGTAGTGACACTGCTTGTTAAGGGCTTTTAAACTCCCACAATTAACTGTATCATTCATGAAACTTGTTTGTCATCAGTGTTAAGAAGCATGCAGACCTGCAGTGACTACTAAAGACTACTAAAGAGTTTGTCCATCTCATCACCATCACTGATTACAGTACAAAAATGTTCACTGTTAGTATTTCCACCCAGAAGGTCCCACGTGTTAAATTCTGTTACATCAGTGCAACTACCACCACAGCAGAACACTCGGAGCCCCACACCACAGTCACAGCTCCCTCTTGCTGTTACAGATACTGTCCCATGCTTCTCTGATGCCCACCTCCAAACTCGGGCTGCCTGCTGTTGGGCCGGTCCCGGCCCAGGATGGGGCCTCTTGCTGGGGGACCGTCCCGCTGGACCAGGCTCTCCCTAAGCTCCTGAACCTCCTGGGTCAACCGTTCCACCAGCGGGAGACCGGAGGGCTCCACCATCTGCCTCTGGAAGTCCTGCAGAACATACACACACAGGCGTGCACACACGGATCATAACACACACATACATTAGTATGCAACACATATACAACACAAAAAATACAGAGACTAGAAAGCTGCAGTAACAAAGATGAAATTATAAACATCATCATGACACTGAAAGGTTTCTCTCTGTCTCTCTCCCTCTCACTCACCCTGATGATCTCCTCCTTTACACACAGAGTCCTGGTGAGGGAGTCCACTCTGTTAGCCTGACTCCTGCTCAGCTCCTGGCTCTCCTTCTCCCTTCTCAGAGCCAGACGCAGCTCGTCCTGCAGGGCCTGGAGTTCCACAGCAGAGTCTGGTCCAGAGTCTGACCTCGATACAACACCTGAGCTCAGCTGTCTGCGGAGCTCTTGGAGTCTCCCCGTCTGCTCTGTCATCACCTCACTGAGCCGGCCAGCAGAGTCCTGAAGGGAGATTGGTGTTATTTATTTTTATTTTTTTCTTACAACTTCTGAGTGCTTCTGTTGAGCTCCTCTGCTCTACCTGAATGTACTGGTCCCTGGAGCTGATGGTTCTGAGCAGATCCTGGATCTGCTCCTGGTGGTTCTGGGCCTGGTGGGTCCGGTCGGCCAGCACTTCCTGGAAGAGGCGATCTTTGAGTTGGAGGCGGACCTTCAGCTCCTCCAGGACGTCCCTGGGAGCTGACTGGATCTGAGCCAGTAGAGTGCAACGAAGTTCCTACGGTTGAGAGAGGAAGAAGAAACATGAATCCTATCTGAAACACTGTTAGGAAAATGATTTGTTGAAGGAAAATTGTAAACTAACTGTGTAAGGATCTAACCAAACTGCCTCTTCATCAACCCAAGATGAAAAAAAAAACTGATATTAATGTTCCCTTTTGACCACTTCCTGTCTGTACCTGGGCCTCCTGCGTGCGAGTGTGCAGTGCCGCCTGCAGCTGGGTGATGATGCCGTCTCTCTCTCTCAGACCGCTGCTCTGTCTCTCTTCGCTCTCCTGCTGCTGCCGCTGGACGTTCCTCCAGGCATCACACACCTGCTCCAGCTCCAAAGCCTTACCACGCACCAGCACCTCCAGGCTCTGACAAACACACATCACCGATAATGAGTTGTGGAGGTGACAGAGTAGAAGGCGGAGAAGAAGTTTGATTTGTGCATGTGAGTTCTTACAGAGATGGTCTCCTCGTTGTTGGCCAGGACGCAGCGCTGCCTCTCCAGGTCTCTCTCCTTCTCTCTGAGCAGCAGCTGGAGCCGACGAGTCTCCTCTTCTTTCTCCTCCATGCTGCGGAACTTGTCGTCCACTGCACGCTGAGGGTTAGATGAACAAAGTGTCAATCATTGCTGAACCTGAGAGTTTAGGTTTGGCATAGTAAGTAAGTAAGTAAATTTTATTTCTGTAGCACTTTTCACAGATAAAATCACAAAGTGCTTTACAGCAAGAATAACAAGCAGTAAAATACAGAGACAACACAGAAAACACACAATGGCACAGAAAACAAATAAAGTCACAGAGGCCCAAAAACATCAACTTCAGTAAAAAGCCTGTCTAAAAAGATAAGTTTTTAGCTCTCTCTTAAAACCTTCAGTGGATTCAGAGGCAATAATTAAACCACTGAGGATTCAGCTTTAAGCCAAGCCTAGGTTTGTAATCACTAAGTAGCCTAACTTATCACTAGGAGTCCTGCAAGAGGCCACTAACATTTTCTGGACCTTTAATCCCAATGAGGCTTTCCCTATTAAATAAAGGTTAAGCAACAAAAAACGCTCTGATGCTATTGTGATGTCTGGAGCTGAAAATACAAGGTGGATACACAATATGGCACCCATACACCAACCACAAGTAACTACCAGGAGGTCACAGGATGTACTGCATGGTCATTGGTATGCATGTGGGTATTAGGCTACCTTTTGGGATGCACTTCAGACTGGAGACCAGATACTGGGGATGGGTTAGGTCAAGGTTATTAGGGGTTAGGGTTAGGCTTGTTGAGGTTATGGTTAGGGTAAGTCTACGTGAAATGAATGGAAGTCTATGTAACCTTAGTAAACATGTGTGTGTTGTTTACCTCCAGAGCTCTGTCTCTCTCCTTGATACGGTGGCGGAGTTTCTGAAGCAGAGAGTCTTTCTTCTCCTTTGGATCCTCCAACAGCTCACAGTAGTCCTGATTGACAACATATAATTGGTTTAGCAAAAGATTTAAGAGATAGTGAATCACTAGATGTACCCAATATACTACAGTAGAGGAAGAGAAACCATCAACACTCTTCTGGAACAGATCTCGAAAGTCAGTTTGGTCTGAATCATGCATCCAGTGGTCAGTGGAGGAGCTTCAGCTGTTTGCACTTCCACGTTCAGCTGTGGAGGTTTCATTGTGGTGTGTGCAGCATGCAATGTATCTGCAGAGTGCATTTCTGTGATGTGATATGAATCCTGTGAATGTTTGTGTTTGTGCAAGTGAGTGTGTCTGACCTCTATCAGCTGCTCTTTGGTCTGCAGCGATGTCTTCAGGTCTCTGATGGTCCTCTCTCTCTCCTCGGCCTGTCTCTGTCTCTCTTGCTCTCCCTCTCTCAGCTGCTCCTCTCTGTCCTGCAGGGCCGATCGAGCCTTCTCCAGAGCCAGCTGCAGATCCTGAATATCACACACACACACACACACACACACACACACACACACACACACACACACACACACACAAAGTGCCAAGATGTAAGATGATATTTTAGTGGAAAACAAATGATGCAAAGAATATCATCTTTCCTAAATCTAACCATGAACTTGTTGAAAGAATGTTACAATTTAAAACAGTATGCTCTGTCTTTTCTCACCTGGTTGTGTCTCTCTGTCTCCCTCCTGTGCTGCAGCGCCCCCTGCAGGTCTTTCTCCAGCCTCTGCAGAGCTCGATTCAAGTCTTCCTGTGTCCTGCTTGCCTGTCGCTGCGCCCGCTGACCAGCCTGCAGCTCCAGCTGAGCCTGGAAGAGAGACGCCTGCAGAGCCAGCAACTCACCCTGACCTCGAATGCTGTCTGCACCAGACACCTGCAGTGAGGGGTGAACAAGAGACAGACAAACACGGAAACACAGAAAGGATTGGTGTGAAAAAGGAAGCAAAGAAAACGTTGATTTCTAATAGTGACTGTAACTATCAACCAGAAACAAGTGACTTCAGTATGTGTGGTATATCTGTGTTCAGTGATGTGACAAAGCTCCAATTTGGGGTCACTCTGTGTCAGGATGGAGGACAAACCTGCAGCTGCTGCAGCTGGTTGCGGTTGGCGAGCTCTTTAAGAGAACACAGCATCTTATTCTGTTCATCAATCACCCGATACAGATCTGCAGCCTGCTCACACACAAACACACACATGCACAAACACAAACATTATTCAAATAACAAACTGTGCTTCCTTTGTGTATTTTCACTTTTAAAACTGATGTGTTCAAGCTTTTTCTTCCTGTCAAAATCCATTACTTCCTGTCTCTTTCTATTTTCTGCCTGCGCTCATTTTTCCGTCTTCCTCTATCAATGTATTCCTTTATCTAGCTACAATACCACTATGTGTATGTATCCGTCCCGCTCTACCTCTGCCTCCTTGGAGTTCACAGTATCTGTGATGTTCTGGATGTTTCGCTCTTGCCGCTGGGCTTCCTCTTGGGCTGAACGCAGCTCCAACTCCATGTCACCGAGACGCTCCTGCAGCTTCTACACACAGACACAAACAGACACACAATAGACTCAGTGCCAAACATTACAGAGATTCAGATGGATGAAGTGCAGGTCTATTGGTGGGAGTGGTGACATGTTTGTACCTGGTTCCTGGTCTCGCTCTCTCTGATCTTGGCCTGGAGCGAGCAGACCTGGTCCTGGGCCTTCTGCAGCTCACTGACACACTGTCCAGCAGCACTCTCATACTGACTGAGCTGGCCCTGCTGCTCATCAATCAGCCTCTGAAGGACACAGGAGCAAAACACAGGTCAACTTACAATAAAAATATGTATTTGTTGTACTGTATACAGTTCTTTTTCATATCTCTTACTCTTAACACATTATTATCCAAAGTCACAGTTGATATATTAACGGGTGGTGAAACACTGGACACAAAGAGTTACGTGTGTTGTCCCTGCAGCTGTTGTGCGAATGACTGAGTGAAAGTGGAAAGTGATGTCAGTTCACTGTTGGATGACTTCCTGGGGAAGCGGCTGTTGCCAAGGCAGCATAATGTAGACTTCCTTGTTTTTGTTTTTATGATCTGAGTAATGATGTGATGTCGCTGCCCTTTTGGACACTGTTAGCTGTATTTGTGACCTTTTCTAAAGGTGTTTCAACCGGCGCCCAAAAACAATACAGGCTGTGGTAAAACATTAAGAATAATCACTGTTTCATGGGTCCTATAATTTCCTAATAATCCAATGGAGGAAACTATTTAATTTGATAGTACAAACAGAGACAATGATCTGAGACATACATGAGTACATTTTTAGCACCACTTCACCTATTTTAGTTTTTAATAAGAAATAAGAAAGAACCAGTAAATTCTGTAACTGGCCGACAGTACAGTAAAACTGAGTGGATTTTTTAAGAAGGTGCTGATTTGCAAAGATATTCCCTTGAAAGAACAGCTCCATTTATACTCGAGTAAATATTCAATCATCAAAAATGTGACTCTCCATTTATGTTGAATTGTGTGCCTGTATAGTACTAGAATTAGTACCAAATGTACAATTACATATTAAATCATAAAACCTAGTTATACTAAATAATATGTAATTAAGCTACGATAATAGTTCAATCTCAATAGTTATACCAGTAAAGCCGATTTGCCCTTTTTTCTAAAAAAGGAAACAGAAAAGACAAGCAAAGGGGTTAATGCCTGCCTCTATAGTGCATAATTAATGTGGTAGATCTGATAGAATTAACTGTATGTCTTTTAGTTACTAAGCAAAAAGTCAAATTCTGCAATAAAGCTAAATATGGTGAAGTCTACAGTCATCAATCCAGACGGCAACGTGAGATGGTGTCAGAAATTTAGGAGCAAAAAATCTCACAATCTGACTGCTGCTATGACTCTACTACATACCATACTGGTGTGAAGCTATATTTGTATGATGTAACTTATATTTTCAAAACATGAGCATCACAGGCAGATGATCTGAGCTGACGACATGTCTCTGCTAACAATTTTTTTTGAGCACCGCAAGCTTGCTTTTATTGCATGGTGAGGAGATATCTTTAATATTCATCTTCTATTGTCAAATCATGACCAGACCTCTGGTATAAAAGGTCAGTAGTTAGAGCCACTTATTCTCCCAGAATCTACTTTTAAATGCTCTGGAGTCTTCATCTGTGTGTAAATGGCACAAGTATAAATTTCCCCATTCATACCAGTGTGGAGTCTGTTGTACAGACTAGTATATGGCTGTATAATAGAGCAACACACTAACATACAATCGACCGTAACAGAGCTGTCTTCGCTCCTGGCACACTGAATCTCGTTCACATTAATCATTAACATAACAATAGAAGTTATGAAGCTGTATCAGCCTGAGCAGGGCACGCTGACTGCTGGAGCGCTCAGAGACTGTTCCCATGGCAACAGAAGTGTTGCTAGGATACCAACGAGGAAGAGTATGTATGCTCCCCGAGAGGGTAATCAAGGCAGTGAGTGTGTTCAGCTTCATCAGCGGTCAAGGAGATGAGTAAGACAGAGAGGTCTGACCTCGTTCAGTCTGGGTGGCGGGTGCACAAACGGGGAATTAGTGGGACGCGCTTTCAATCAATCAGTTTCACTTAAGTTGGACTAAACCTTCACCAGATTTCTGTGCTTTTCAGGTTTCACGGTTTTATTTAAACAACCTTGGTATATTTTAAAAGGATAAGTTAAATCAGATCTTGTGTTCCTCAGACAGCCAGAACTTGTCATGTCTTATGACTCTGATAACTAGAGTGAAATACAAATGTGTTTGTTGGCAGTGATTCAGAGGTCTGAAACCAGGCTTGTCCCTTTTCCTGTCACAGAAGGACACTGTCAGTTAACAGGCCCTCATTTCTCTGCTCTGAATATGATTCCACAAATAAGTAAAGAACAAAAAGCCTCTAATTACACCTAGGATCTGCAAACGTTGCATTAAGTTACGACAAATAAGAAACTACAGAACACTTGCACCCAAAATTATATTTTTACAGTTTAATTTTTACTCAGATTTTTACCTTTTTTTTTATTTTTTTCATCAAATTGTCCTATTTTTTTAGAATTTAAATGGAAAAACTACATAATCTTTTAAAGGAGAACTCTAGAAATCTGCATTGCTCTTCCATAAAGTTCGGGGACTTGCAGGAGACAGATTAAAAAAAGAACGGTCTAAGTCGAAGCTGCAGAGGCCGTGAAATCCTGACTTTTGGTCCCACATATGAGCCAATCTTGGAAAAAAACTGTATCCTACATTTCCCATAACGCAACTTAATAGCGTCCTACTGTTCTGTGCAGCCTACACAAAGGCTACAAAGTCTACACTGACAGGATCGGTTCCAGATCCAGTAACAAGGTACTGTGGCTATTGATCTACCTGCTGAAAGCGGAACGGCCCGCACTCAACATAATCATCCATCCACTGCTCCTCCATCTCTGCCAGCTCCGCCTGCAGCTCCTGCTGAGGACATGGGGTCACGACCTCCGGTATGGGCTGGTGAGGGTACAGGTCACAGTCTGCTGCCCCTCCACAGGGTGACCTCAGTGGTGTGGGCAGGGACAGTGACAGGCCTTGCTCCAGTTTGGCTTTGACCAGAACTGGGATCTTGCTGCCCCTGTTGGGCTTCACTGGCCGGTACTCGCAGCTCCTCAGAAGGCTCAGCGTCATCTCAAGTCCAGAGAGGGCGCTCTCACTCAGTTGTTTGTCCCATGGAGTGTCCCTTCTCACTGGAGCCTCCTGTGGTTCAGTTTCCTCTCTTTCTTTGTGGTTTGCAGGAGGGCAGCTCACGTCCACGGCAGTGTCAAGAGACTCAACAGATGACGCCGGGCTGGGACTCGTCCTGTCACACATGGTCTTATCAGAGTCCAGCTCAGCTAAGGAGGACTCAAAGACGACAGCTGTTGCCTCAGACTCTCCAGAGGTTCTGGGGGGGTCCTCAACCCCCAGAGTTGCTGTTGAGTAGCGGGTAGATGGGCCACAGGATGTGCTCCTGCGCCCAATCTTGCGAGGAACCTTACACACCGCCTCATAGTCGGAATCAGCAACACGGAGCGCTGCACAACCCCTGCACCGCCTCGGCTTCTGGCCAGGGAGAGAGTCTGTTCCGGGACACTGGAGGTGGTGGTGCTGGTGGTGGTGGTGGTGGTGGTGGTGGGTGTGCTGGTCCAGGGCAGAGTCCTCTTTATCAGCCCAGGATTCATACACTGAGTAAGTCAAATCATCCTGGATCATATCTGAGTATCTTCCATCCTGCAGGACTGACAGATCCACCACAGGAGAATCTTCAGAGCCCACTTCGGTCACAACGACCCCGACAACAGACCCAGGAGGAGCCACATTCCCATCCTCTGTGTTGTTCTTCCGGTACAGGCCTCCAATACACTGCCTCAGCCGGTCTTTCTCCAGCAGCAGCTTGTGAAGGCGCTCCAGTGACAGGGCCTCCACGCGGGCAATGACCGTGTCAAAGCGGTACATGCGATCCAGCATGAAGGCACACTTGGAGCAGGCGAACTCCCCACGGCCGTCCCGGGTCAGCTCGTGGCCCAGAGCATGAGACAGCAGCACCTGCAGGTTGAGCTTGGCCGCTGGGTGGAAAATCCATCGACGCTGGTTGCCGCAGAGCTCGCGGGCGCAGATCCTGCACGCCTCCTTCATCTTCACCACATCCAGCATCACAGCAGCAGTGGACTGACTATAAATAATACAGCAGTGCTTTAAAGTCCAGTTAGTTTCTTTCTACACATGTGAAAGGTGTCTTTGGATTGTAGGAAATCACAACTGTTCAAAGTAACTTTAAAGTGCTGAATTTTCCCTGGACCTTTGTGCAGGTGTGATCCAACAGTTTTTTTAGGTGTGTCAGAAAAAAAGCCTCGTTCATCCAAATCTTATGAAGTGGGCGAGACAGCTGCATTGATTCAAAAAAGTTGGGATACATTAAAATCACATTTAGTTCTTTATCTTTAAAGTCTTGTACAAAGATGCTTAGATGTGTTTTTGTCCCTCTCCAGCCCCCGTCCTTCCTGTTTCAGTGTCAAGTCTTGAACTGCTGTCCTGATTTTAAATATTTATGTTTCAGACTTCATCTGAAGAAGATAATGATTTAAAGCTTCTCAAATCTGAAGTTTTGCCTCTAACACAAATATCATTCTTTGGATTACTGTGTACCGAATTAGAAGCCTTAATAAAATAAAATGTGATTAATTTCTTGGCAGACAGTGAGATTTTTAGGATGAACTGTTTCCCTGCTTGAAGAACCTGAATTGATCATAAAGACTAATCCTAGTTATCCTGATTCAAAAACACAAATGTCTCCGGATCACGCTGACATGTCAACGTAACAACGTGATCAGCAGCGTTAATTCAGTGAAGATTTCCAGGCGGAGCGGATGTGAGTGAATCTCTGTCATGGGTTACACTGTCACTTCCTCTATGATTCACTGCAGACATTTGCCGTCAGGTCGATCCGGGTTGTATTTCTGTCCAAATGATTCCTGTGATAGAAACGATCCCCAGTTGATGTCACTGCTGTATGTTTTTGCCTTTTAAATCAATGACGTCTCTGTGCATGACAGCATCTTTCCGCTGCAGCAGCCGCTCCCGTTACAATCCGACACGAACACGGAAAAAAAACTGATCCGTCCCGATCGACACTTCGGATGTTTGAAGGTTCACCGGAGACTGTCCGGGTCCCCGATCCGTTGTCTCCTCACCGGCATTGGCTTCATCAGCTGAGGATGGAGGGAGAAGCTGTCAGTCCTCGGGCCGCTTTCATAACGAGACAACGAGGCAACGTTGACAGGAACCAAAGATCGCCTATGTTAGAGACGATGTCTCACTCCGCAGCTTTACCTAGTCCCGTCTGCAAAAGTGGGCTTCGGTTGTAGTCCAAAACAATTACTTTCATTGTATACTATTTCTAGAAATGTTCCACAGACGTAACTCATTTTGGAAAATCTTATTATTTTGTATCGATTATTACATCAGGCTACAAAGATCCATTAAACGTGTACTTAAGTAGGCCAATAATTTGAGGTACTTGTACTTTACATGAGTATTTCCATTTTATGCTTCAGAAATCAGTAAATATTGTACTTTTCACTTAATTTCATATTTTTAAGAGCAATGGTTATTTTTAAAATTAAAATATTACATACAACAGATGTGATCAGTTATATATATAAAAAAAGATCTGTTATTATAGATTAAAATACCCAAAGTAAATAAAGTAGTTAAAACTAGCCTTACCATTCCCAACTGCAATACTAAAATATGGCTTACATATTATTAAAACCAATAATAATGATCCAATAATATAATAGAATAACACTGACAGTAGCCACTCTGCATTATGACTACTTTTAAATTTGATAGCCTACTTAAAGTAGCCTAAATGTTAATGCTAATATTGACATGATGTTTTTACACTGTGGTTAGATAAATAAATAAAAGTAAGAAAAAAGGTTAAAAATGTCTGATGCAAGATGCATATGATTTTCATTATGACCCATAAGGTCTTCCCCTTCTATTGTATTATTTTTGTGTTTTGAATTCATACCTTATATTATTCTTCCCAGCTGTGTCTATTTATATTTATTTATGTAAAAACAAGTTTAATGGGCGCACACTTTTTATTTCTCTGCCTTTTCTAAACTTTATTATGTGAAGCACTTTGAGTTGCCTCTGTGTCTAAAAGATGCTATAGGCCTATATATAAATTTGCCTCTCCTTGCATTTGTATTATAATGTACTTTTAAATATCTATTTTGTATGTTGTTATCGGGCTGTGTCTGGCTGAAACTGATGTCTGTTTGGGTTTTGTAAATACAAAGAAAGAGAAAGATTTCACAGTTGGCATTCCCCATCTTGCAAACAGTACAACATTTAAACATTGTTTAACAAAGATTCAAAACACTGAAACATGGCTGGTGACTCCAGCATGTGTTGTTGTGTTGGTTGTCTCTTAGGCTGTGACACACACTGATATATCTTGCTGCATTTATAGCTCTGACACTATTTTAGTAGATGTTGCATTTTAGTCTGGTCAGAGAGAATCTCAATCAATAAATCTTGGAGTTTACATGTCCTTTTTGTAAAGATCTTTGTTCTGATGTCTTATATGAGTCTTCTCAGGGCAGCCAGGTCTGCCTGTGTCTGTCAGTCTCTGTGGCCAGGCTATGATCATTGAGTCTCTCTCCCTTTCTCGCCTCAGTTTTTTGGTTCTCTACATCAGTGTAAGAGTGAGAGCTCTTGCAGCTGTCTGGACTGAACCATTTTACTGGAAACAGGAGGGTGGCTGAGCCCTTTAATTCACAGCTGTGTACTGTCTCTTTTAAATAAACATTTGGGACTCCTTCAGGCCAAACATTATTACTTCACTTTTCATTTCCTTAGATAATTAAGTTTAAAATGCATTCATTGTTTCTGTTAAGTAAAGGCCAAATCAGACACATTGTCAACAGCATATAAACCACATTTTAAGTGCTTTCCAATTGATCCTGATAAAAATACATATTAGGCTCCTGATGACTGATGTAAACTAACAGCATCAGAAAATGATATGTCTACAGTTAATTCAGTCATTGTCAACTTTTATGACTGGAGTATCAAACTCTCTAGGTTGACATTTCAATCATAAAAAATCTAAAAACAAATCAGGTAAAATAAATACCAGTTTTTTAAAAAAGATATTATGCCCAAAAAAAGACAAGAAAAGAAAAGCCAATGAAAGAAAATAAAAGAAGAGAAAAGAAAAGAAAAAAGTTGTTTACTGGGCATAACCTTATGGAGACATGATTGCCTTGGGCTGCAGCCACTGGACACTTGTTTGTTTTAATAGTTTTGAGGTTTGTATTAAAAAAAATAAAACATATATTATATAAATTACATTTTAAAAAAGTATCTGGATTAAACTTTTGGTTGATACAGTTTTCTGCAATAAAACATAATGTGAACAGACTGAAAACTTTATCTTATTAGACAAAACAAATGTTGATATACTCAGCATATTTCAGCATTTTAAAATTCACAATAATTTTGTAGTATTGTCATAATATCTTATCGTTGGCCCTCTGGTGACTCAACTCTACTCTGTGTATGAACTTCACAGTTCATTTGTCTTTGCTTCCAGATCAATAATATCACAACTACATGCTACATTTTCCATTTCCATTAAGTTTTTTCATGTCAGTATAGCTCTGTGCGCCTGTGTGCCGGGTGTGAACTAATAAAATAGGCCTGAATGTTTTCCATCAGGTTCATTAAATTCTCTGAATTGTCAGCATGGAATGAGTTCATGCCTTTCCCAGAGGCACCCAGCCCTCGCCCGGCCTTCACATGCATGTCACAGAATGAAAGGGAGGAGGGAGGGAAAGGAGGGGGCTCTCATTTCCCTGAATCTGAATCACATGACGCTTTAATCGAGCAGCAGGACTCTGCTCTTAAAAAGCTGATGTCATTTTCAACAGACACTTTTAGGATCTTTTTCCCACAGACTCACAGATACACAGGTCCTCATCCGTCTTTCATTATTGCAGCAGGGTGGATTTGTTGTTGATACAACTGTTCTCATATGTGATTTGTTTTCATGTGTGTGTGTGTGTGTAGACTCTCCTCTGGCCCTGACTGCATATTTGTCACCATGCGAGCCTCTAGAGACACCACACCAAAACACTGATCGGCTGGAATGAGGCACGCAATCAAAAATCAATTAATCCTAATCAGAGATAAGTGCCAAACACTGCTGACAGACTGCGCCCGCTGTTTATTTTTCCTCAGAGTGGCAGAAATACCAAGTTATGACAGCAGAGAATTAACGTCCCCGCAGACAGAAGAGGTGTCTCTGCTGATTTTCTTCTCTCAAACGTCTCAGTTGTTGGTGTGCCAAATAAACAACTGATTCCTTCTGTGCACGCTGCAGCCGTCTCATGAAACGAGTCTGTGTGGAGCAGCCAGCAGACAGTGAGCTGATTATAATTATAACTGGCGTCAGTGAGGAAACTGAGGCTAAATTAGCAGGACTGTACTGTACGTGTGAGCTGACTCTGCAGTGACCTGGGTTCTCTGATCGCTGCTGATGTGACCGACCTGAGAGAGACTGTACGACCTGATATTAAAGAGAGCAACAGAAGCAGGAGGGATGTGAGGGCAGGACACCCACTGCCGATGGGACCAAGGCTGGATTACCAAAAGTAGGCAACTGGAGGGCCCCAGTTCTTCATTGGCCCTTAAAGCTCCAGGCTGACTGTGAAAAGTAATTTTAAATTAAAAAGGAATAAAAAAGTCGTAACAACTGATAAAATGAGGTCCCCAAGATGCATGGTTACTATAATATTACTTGATTCTGAGGCCCCTCTTAAAATATCTGTATCCAAATGTAGTTTTAAGCAAGGCTGTAGCCATGGAGACTACACTGAGGGGGGCCCAAATTTCCTGTGGGGGTGGGGCTGGGGATAAAACGCTTTGTTTTAAGTTAAAGTCCTACATCGGCTAGTTCTATTAACGCAAGCCAAAAATTGTGTTTTTTGCCCTTTCAGTCTTTAAAGTCTTAGCGATTGTCCTGCTTCAAGGTTAGTTGAAGAAGAAAAGCAGGAAATGGCAGAAGAGAGGGAGAAAGTCAGGAGCAACAGATGTGTAAGGACATAAAGAAAAACGTGTTGAAATAAGAAAAAAAGGATGAAAAGACCGTGTTAGAGGAAAATTAGGGGAAAAAAAGAAAAAAGGAATATAGCAATAAGAAAGTAAAACCAGTACCAGTAAAATCAAGGATCAGTGATAAAAGTAATCTGGTTAATTTAATAGTGCTACATTATTGTTACTTCATATCCTGTTGGAGTTTAGGATGATCTGTAAAATAGCCACATCTGTAAGATAAATAGTGGAGCAGAAAGTACAATATTTCCATCTGGAATGTGAAGGAAAGAAAGTCTCCCCACGTTGAAATAACTCCTGAACAAAACAGCACTATGAAGGCATTGTGAATACATGCAGTGCACATCAGGCACCATCGGGTGGAGCTACCTCTCTGTGATCTGAGAAGAGAAATAACTGGGAGGACTCTGAGTCATTAAGCATTGTGTTGAATACAAACTTAGTGCTCTGTAAAATGCAGTTCACCACCAGCAGAATACGCTAAATGAGTCAGTACATATGTTGGTATGAGAGGAGTCAACTACCGAGTGTATACTGTACACGCATACATGTTTCCTACCTGCATCTGTGCATGGACTCGGCTCTCAGCATGACTCTGTGGGAAAAGAAGTAAACTTGTTATAGAAGGCACTGACCTAATATCTGCTTTTCTTACCCCTGCGCAGCTCTTACAAAACTGAAATCGAAATAAACAAGTAGAATGTATTTTAAGTTTTGGACTAAAAACGCAGCTATCACTGCCCACCACCTGATTCTCCAGATCAAATCCCTTCCTGGCTTATTATTTATTGATGCGTCATGTGTCGGGGGCCGCAGAAATATCAGCAGCTGTATCAGGTAACAAGTACAGTACTTAATAAAAACCAAAGATAAATGACCTCCAGTGGAGTTTAGGGTACATTTGAGATGAGTACTGGTGTTCATTCATTCATTCTATCCACTCCAATGAAAACACAGCCATACAGGGACTGTCCTTGTCAGCCACAACATGCACATGTTTTCTTCTTCATGCAGCTTGTCTGCTTTGCCAAAGTTCCACTGACCCACATGTGGATATAAAAACAGTTTTGATATCTCAGTCAGCCTGTCTGCCTGGGGTTGGAGCCAAAACACAAAGATAGAAGGGAGAAGAGGAGGGATGAGGGAAACCTGATGAGGAATTTAGGCCAAAACTGGCTCACCTGACTGGATCATGTTCAGAGTCTGGATTCAAGGTCTTAACCAGAGCTGTTTAGACTTCATTTTTAGGTGCAGTACTCACAGTTTTAATAAATACAGGCCCAGTTGTCATTAGAATGTATTTCACTGTTGAAGTAACTAGGCACGTGTATGTGTAGGAATTTTTTCAAGGCGGTGTGGACGGGGCAAAAATACCTCTTTCTTCTTGAGAGGAGAGGAAAGATTGTGAACTCTGACCTCCAGCTCCTCGACCCGGAGACCCAGCGAATGTTTCTGCTGCGTCAACTCCTCAATCACCCTGATGGAGAGAGAAAAACTCAGATTAAAATGGTTAAAGCTCCAGTGAAGTTTACAGATCTGACCCAGAGCCAGTGTTGGGGTCAGTTACAGTATGTAGGTCAGAGCTCTGGCTCTTTGTTCCAAGCATGAGGCTGTTTTTGACAAGGTCAGTCGATACCAGTGTCAGCAGCTATATCAACAGTGTCAACAGAGCTGTGAATAGCCCTGATATCATCAGTGACCAGAAGACACACACCAGAACCAAAGAAAAAAACTGTAAAGTATAATTAATCCATTATTTTTGCATTATTCCATAATCTTTGTTGTATATAAATTGTGTCCATAAAGTGAGAACATAGTCCAAAAACGATGGTACTATACAACATTAGTGTTTTCAATGGAAGGTTAAAGTCACCTGTCTTTGTCAGCCAGGGCCTGCTGGGTGAGCAGTCCACCTGAGCCTCCACTCTCCTCCATCCTCTCCACCATCTCTCTCTCTAGAGCCAGGCAGCGCTGAGTCTCAGAGTCCGCCAGCTCGGCCATCCGCTCAGCCTCACCTCGCGCCAGCTCGGCTTCCTGAACACAGCACAGACAGGAGGAGGACAAAGATCCAACCTGTCAGTGATCTCGTATATCACCATGTCTAAAGGATAATTTCAGTTTGGTACAATCTGAGTCTTATATTTGTAGTTTTACTACATGAATCCTGTGAGTGAATGTGCACTTGTGTGTCTATACCTCTTGTAGCAGCTGAACTTTGGTTTCGAGGATCTCCTGCATGTGGATGATCTCCTCTTGTCGCTCCGCCAGGCGACGCTGCAGCTCTGCTTCATTCTGATTGGACAGGCTCTCTGCTGTTGACCTATGTGGTTATAGTTGAAGACAAAAATTATTCTACAAAGAGAAGCTGGAAAATAAAATATCCTCTTTAAGGACATAGGGCTTTGTCTTTGAACATTTTGATGAAAGGATTTGTCTTCAATATTTATAAAATGTCCTAAAATAAATGTTTTGAAATCTTTCATTTTGAACCCAATGAATATGTCCTTTTGGTTAAGGACACACAAAGGTCAGTGAATAATAAATATATGCAGTAAAAACAGCTCACTTCAGAAGCAGATGGGTTTATTTCATTAGCTTCTCCTTATCGACAACAAACACTCATGATTTATTAATGTCTGGTCAATTAGATCAGAGTATCATCAACAGGAGTCTTTCCCAAAAGACTCATGAGGTCATACTGTGCTGCACTGCATGTACTCTGTCTTTGTACTCCACAAAATCTGATACTTCTTCTTCAAACATATCAGAGCATTCAAGTCATTAGAGGAAATATGAGTTTTATAGGATGCTATTCTTGAATCAGTGCTTGGTTTTTATCACTGAGTCACTCTGTCATAGTAGAACACAGAACGTGTGCTTTAAATATCATGAATCTGCAACACAAGTCTGGAAACTGGCATCAATGTTGAGCTTGTTTTTCAGCGTTTTGCTGATAATGCAGAATTCAGCTGTTTCCCAGAAAATGAGTCTCCTTTTCTTTTGACTGTAAACCAACTCAAATAAGCCAAACTAGAAAGTACTCAGACAGTGCCTGTACAGTGTTTAAATGCCATCATAACACACACTGTGATAGACAGTCATGCAAACGGCTAATGAGGCTGCGAATTTTTGAAAAATACCTAAATCTTGTTTGAGGACATTTAAGTTTAGCGTGAGGGTGAATGGTGCAAAATTTCCAGACCACAGACCACTGAGTTAGAACCATGTATCATGTTGGTGTAGCTGATATGCTATATAATTACATTTGGCAGTGTCACTCTCGCAGTAGGAAAAGTGCATTTGTCTCCAAAATTTGATTGAAACTCCACCATATGTTTATGTCAAGATCATAAGCAAAAGACTCAAATTTAGTTTGATTGAAATTTAATGGACTAATTTCAATATATCTCATTCTTTCATTGAATGCTTTTCTTTTTAGAAATATTAAAATGTCCAGTGTGTAGGATTTGAGAGGATATATTGGAAGAAATTGAATATTATATAATAAGTTTGTTTTCTTTAGTGTATAATTACCCCCAAAAAAGAAGCATTGTCTTATTGTTACTTTAGAGTGAGACATTTATATCTACATAGGTAACGGGTCCTAGTCAGTGGAGTAGGCCATGTTGCACCACCATGTTTGCTCAGAACAGACAAACCAAACACTGGCTCTACATTGGAGCATTTGTGTTTTTCATGTCAGCCACCGTAGTTAGCAGCCCCTCCAAAACAACCCAAACAGTATCAGAAAAACACAGATTTTTAACATGAAACTGCTTTATTTTGTGTTTTCATTGGTTTTGGAGAGGAAGAGACCTCTGTGGATAATTTGGCTCATGGTAAAAGCCTCTTGAACAATGAGCACAGAGGGAATCTTAACCTGGAGTTCACAGTTGGCACATGAGAAAGGTTTCTGCTGACTGCCAGTCCTCACCGCCAGATTCCACTGAATCCTACACACTTTACTGAGCATTGCTGGAGGAAGCCTGAGATTTAAGAATTTCATTGCCAGCAACTGGTTATCTGTAATTATTGTGTACATGGCATTAAATGACTTGAAACATGAGATAAATAAATAAATAACTGTAATGTAATGTAATTTTTCAGGGTCAGTTTGATTTGTGATATATATAAATATGTATGTTAGTAGATGACTGACTAATACCTACACACTTAACTATGCAGCATTTACATTGTGAAATAGCACCTCTGCTCTTTTCTCCTGCAATTAATGTTTTATTTCAAGCATTTACATTTTTTATGATGTTAGTGGAGATGGTCTGCATGTCAGGTGAGGTGGCCCACCTGTGGGAAACCCTGACGCCATAGGAGACCACATAGTGATGGTGTTGGATCTGGACTCATACAGAAAACTAACTACGTATTTTCCAGGCCCATTGCCTAATTTTCCACCAAACTAAATTAAGGATTTTTAGACATCCTGCTAACAAAGCAACAGATGGAACAGACCCTGTTCGAGGCCGAGGTTAATAACAAAAAGACTTAAGCAGAGTGAAAGGAAACATGGATTCCAGAGGGAAATATCTGTAGACCTCTCTAAGGGTCCGTCTGTCACTGCTCCAGCACTCAGCAACAAGCCAGAAGGTCACACTCAGCTTTTCCTCCTCACATCTATCAGTCAGGTTCTGTTAATAGCTCTAATGATAAACTGTGTGCCAGAGAGTTTATTTATGAAACAGCAGGGCACAGAGAGCCTCAGCACTGACCCCAAACTCCACTCTAACATTCACACATCCACTCTCCTCAAAGGCTGAAGCTTTGCTCCTTTTCATTATTTTGACAAAGCACTTAATTGACTGATTAACTAATTACTGCTTGATGTGTAACCAGTGGTGTTTTTCTAATGTCAATCTACTCGGAAAATCATTGAACAATGGGTTTTACATGTGCTGATCCTATGCACCATCTTTATAAGTGTAGAAGATGTTTAGCATAATGACAAAACAACAAAACTAACTTTCTACAGTCTTTGGAGTCACCAACTCTTCTTCTTCTTTTTTTTTTAAAAATATCTTACATACGTCATTACATATGTCTGCACAGTATTTTATAGTAATAGAGTTTAGAATATTTTGTAAAAACAAAAGGTGAACCCACTGGCACAAAATCTCCAGTTTAACACTTCAATGTGTCAGAAAAAGGAAGTGTTGCATAGACTGCTCAGTGTGTGATGTCTCTGCAGTACTTACCTCAAGCCAACATTGTGTGTGACTACAAGAGGTAGTGTGACATGCATGTATCTCTAAAGAACAACAGTTCTTTCCTGTTCTTAACCCAGTCGTTTCTTTGCCTCATCTCAATCTAAAGGATCAGTTTACCACATTTACAAAAACACATTTGTCACTTTCCTCTGGTGGATATATCCATAAAGATGGAATGAAGGTGGATGGAAATTCATTTGTAGTGCGAAAGTATGGAAATATGAAAAAAAAGAAAAGAAGCATAATCATTACTTATTCCAGAGGTGGTGGCATGGTTAGTGTTGTTGCCTGACAGCAAGAGGATTTGTGGTTCAAACCCCAGGTTGGGAGATCCCTTATGTGCGGAGTTTGTATGCTCTCGGTGTGGGTTTTGTCCAGGTACTCCAGCTTCCTCCAATAGTCCAAAGTTAATGACTCAAAGTTGGCCATAGGCATTTGTCTGTCTCTATGGGTCAACCCTTTGATAGACCCCAATCACACAGAAAGCATTTCAAGCAGCAGGAGGGAGCTTTTTGTAATTGCTGTTAATGAGAATGAAGCCCGAGTTATCCTAAAGTATGCCTGAAAATGGTCATCATTGAAGCGAAGCTCCTGGACCAACCGCTGGTACTCGCTGTGATCCACCCTCTTTTTTAGGATCTCATGTGCCCACACAGATCTCTGTTTCCCTGTGCCCAACAAACTATTTACTGACAGCCTCGCACCCTCAACCAGAGCTAAAACAAGTGCCCCCTGCCTGTCCATTTTAGGAGCTAGATACTAATTACCATGAAGAAAAACTCAGCAAAAAGTGACAGATTGATTTTTTTTTTTACAAGTGGCACTTAATTAAAAAGGAAGTGCGTTTCTGTGTGATCACGGTCATTGTCTGGCGACCTGTCCAGGGTGTTCCCTGCCTCTAACCCAGTGTCAGCTGGGATAGAATCCAGCCCCCTCGCGACCCCGAACAGGATAAGTGGTTGCATAAAATGAATGAATGAATGAATGAATGAATGTATCTGTTTACATAAATTAGTCATCTATAACTATAAAATGAAAAGATGTTTTGCTGCCTTTCTCGTTACAAGTTAAGAGTGCTATAGGTAACACCTCATTCCCAGGTCATCAGATAGCAGCATTTTGGGTTGGTGGTTTCGTCCGACTACCAAACCAAAACATTGGTATTTGACGACCTGGGAATGAGACTCAACAGCTTTCTTCAAAATTACATACAGCACCTTTAACAGTTAGTTTGCCATAGACTGAGAGAAAATAATTAAATTCACCATGAGGCTCAAAGGCTAGCGGCAGCTTTTAAGGTGTAATGTTTTCTTGCATGTTAGTCAATGCATGAGTTGATGTGAATCAATCAACACATCTAAAATATCAATATGACAACTTTGACTATACCATTTGTCTTTATTGTCTCTCCTGCAAGACATACACTTTAGTGATGATTGCATTGAGTGCTTAAAAAAATGGATATGAATTTCAACCAGAATATGCAAATTGTAAATATTCTACTTTCTCATATGAAGAAAAAAAGCAGCAGAGAGTGAGTCTGCAGAGGAGAGGAGTTAAAGGAACTGATATGCTGAGAGATGGACAGCTGCCTCACAGACAGGTGCTGGAGCTCAAGTAATTCCCAACTCAGCAACACAACAAACCACAAGACACCTCTGCCCTTTACTCTCCCTGCTCCAATACTCTCTGCCCCCTCCCCCCTCAAAACAAACCCACAGTGGGTCCCTCACCTCCTCTCCACCTCCTCACCCTCATCCCCTCTTCGTCCTCCGTCCCAGAACACAGAGCCACTTCATCCTCTTCAAAAGCATTTCAGTGCTGAGTCCATACATGGCATTCCTCAGAGCTTAGGGTGTGTTGTGATAGCTAGGTGAGTCTATAGGCCGGTGGGCTCGCGTGTGATGAGAGGCTGCAGGGTCCCGAGGTGGACTCTTGGGAAATAATCAAACTAGCGATGAAAAGAGTGTTTTTGTAGTTCTCTGTCAGGTTTCCCTGAAGGCGTTTTAAGAAATGTGTGCAGCACAAGCAGACTTAGACTGTCCTAGAGATGTAATATACTGTACTACGGGTGACTGATCTGTGGGATACATTTAGGGGTTCAAGGCCTGGGGATCCTCAAACTAACATACTCACAGTCACTGAGAGTGTAAAGAAATGTGTAACCCGATGATTATCACTGCAGGAAGAAGTCAAATACTCACAGTGCTTTGTCCAGATGCTCTTGTTTCTCCTCAAGTTCCTTTTTCAGACTCTCCACTTCAACCTTCAACTCGATGTTCTGTAAAAAAAAAAGTCAGTAAAATACAACAATAAGAACCTGCAGATAAGAGGAGTAGAAACCATGATTACAGAACCATCATGGGGTGACAACATCATATTCATTGACAATATTAGGGTTTGGTAATGTTGACAAAAAACATACTGTGATTTTTTTTTTTTTACCTAAAACCTTGATAGAATAAGATAATATATCAGAGATTGCTTTTGGTATGTTCTGGAGATATTTATAGGGAAAAAAGATGCTAGAAAACATTCATGTGCATCTTCAGAAATGATCAAAAATCAGCAATTTAATTTAATAAGCTGTACAACCAATGCACTCTTCTTTCCAATGGTAAATGTCTAGATACATGATAATGCCAGGTGATCATTGATCTAATATCACAATATTAATTCATACTGAGGGCACAGAGACGATTTGCTGGTAGGTTTGTTAATAGTGTATATCAATGTACCTTAAACATCATGTTTAGGCCATGAGCAAGGTAGTTTAAACATAGCAACAATACTGATGCTGCATTGTCAGTAAACTCACTGGTGAAAGTGAGTTTCATTGGAACAGTCATTCCAATTCTCTGACTGAGTGACATTATGAAACTCCTATTGATCCTGGTGTTCTCATATCACAGTTTAAAACATTTAAATATCTGAGTCCATTGTAATTAAACTGATAAAAGTGACAAGTTCAACCAGCTAGACTCTAGTTCAGTCCTACTCATAATCCAACTAACAAGTTAGAAGTGAGCCAGCATTACAAAGAAATCATTATGCACTTTTTAAAAACTATTGATTTTTGCATTATGTATCAAAAGAATAGTGGTAGTTTATTATCATATAGATTTTACAAACACATGGATGATGATTTAACATCAGCCTGGTATTAGCATACTGCACCTGCTTCGAATGCTATTAGCCCATTAAATGGCTGTTATCAGTTGTCACTGGGAGCATAGATTTAAGGAAGTATGACCCCACTCTACTTCCTATATGCATGTTTATTGTTAGTTGGTGACTTCTAGTGACTGTAGTAATTACGATCGGCGCAAAGAAGGAAGTCGGTTGATGCAGTATAAAGAGCGTCCACAATAGGGAGGAGGTCCTGGTGCATGGGTGGGTCAAAAAACACAGGACTTAAACCCAGGAGACCACTTTTCGTGTCTCATGTGAAACGAAAAGTCAGCGTTGACCTATTTTAACCAACGTACATACTTAACATACTTAACACGTGTAACATAAGGTACATATGTATGGAACTAATGGTACAAACACAATTTAACCCAAACCATGATCCTTTCCTTAACCTAACCAAGTAGTTTTGCTGCATAAACCTAGTGTTGGATATGCACCTTCTGGCCTACTGGTCAGTGTAGTTTGCCCAGTCTGAAGCGTTATAATGGTAGTGATAGCAACTGATACCAGTCAATTTAATGGTCTGATTTGATTTGATACCGGTGCACAATAACACACTCCAAAGTGTTCTGATATAGCAAAACGAAAACCAGGACATCTATACTGCTATCTAATTTATCCTTCAGCAGAAAAATAATCATATGGAGTTCTCCTTAGTACTGCAGAGAGACACCAAATGAGCTTCCCAAGTTGCACGTGCTGACCTGTATTTCAGGGAGCTCTGTATGACTATAAATAGCTGGTAGGGATATGAGCACCTGCTGCATGTGTCTCCTCTGAACCCCCTCCCGTGTAATATCAACTATTCTCCCTTCCCCTTTTCCCTCCCCCCTCCTCCCCTCTGCACCCAGCAACATCTCCACTTTTAACTCTTGGCTCTGAACGCAGCAACAAACCAGACTGATCTGGCTGTCATTTCGCTCACGTGCAGGTATCTGCCTGATTTATTTTTCTGTACATCAATCTGGAGTTACACTTCAGTGCTCCTGGGATGAACTTCGTGTCCATGTGCAGCAGGTCCGATTACTGACACACTGACACACAACACAGGTGTTGCTGCTTCTATCATAGATGCAAGGCACACACATGAAAATAAACTAGTGGATTGCGTGCACAGTGTGCCCGCATGCATGCAAACAGCAGGCCTGAGGGCTCTCAGGCTAACATAATGTGGGTCATTGGGTCTATAGTGGCCGACAGAAAACAGGTCAGACAGTTACTGCAGAGGCAGTTAAAACAACCATCCTCTCAGCAGACGTGTTGGTCTCTTTGGATACACTGCACTGCCTGTCTGTGCCCTTCATCCGTCCAAAAACAGTATAACAGTCTTTTAAGGCTCAGTGTTTTATGGATCTACCCACTCTTATGAGTGTATGAGTTTCAAATGTTTTCCAGGTTTTATGTTCTTATGCATTACAGAATTCCTATTGTAAGAAAACAATGAGCACTATTTACAGTCAACAGGCTCCTCTTGATCTAGAGATCCACAGATTTTGACACTTAAGATCCAGTTAGGTGTAAAATGAGAAGACGATATGTTGTAAAGATGAGATGTCTACATGCTTACAGTACACGAAGGTGAACAGGTGCCACACTGCCAGCCTTTGATGGCATATATGATTGCATGATTGCAAACATGGGTTACAGTCTGTGGATTTTATGACTGTTGGATGGATTTATGTCAGCAGGTCATCAGAGCCCTCTGACAGTGCTCATGGACTTGTCTCTCCTCTATCCACTGATGCATTACTTTTAATGCAACAATTTGCATTGTTAGCTTTGTCATATTATTTAATTGTGGCATACTCATTTTAATATAGCCTTAATTCTTCAAAATTACAGTAACATAAATAATCCAGACACCATGGAGGAGCCCAAAGAGACTTCACAGTTTTAATGTGAGTGTCCCATTGTGGCTAAGAGGCCTTAAAGGAACAGTTCGACTCCAAAATCACAAATACATATGTTTCCGTCTTATCTGTACTGCTATCTATCAGTCTAGATTGTTTTGGTGTGAGTTGCAGAATGTTGGAGATATCATTCTTGGAGATGTCTGCCTTTTCTCTAGTATAATGGAACTAGATGTAGATGTGCCAAAAAAAATTACATTTAAAGATCTCAGCAGCAATGTCTCTTTCCAGAAACCATGGCTCAGTTACTCAAAATAATCCACAGACCTTGTTTTGAGCAGTTTCATGTAGGAACTATTTTCTGTCTGCTGAACTACACCCACCTACCATATTCCTGTGCAGAAGGTAGCGCGCATCTACTCATGGATGAGAGGCTTGTGCTCGCGACAGTGTGAGATGTAAATATTATTGGTGTCCTCCTCGGCTGAGCCATAACATTAGCCAGCTCAGTGGTGCTAGGTGATAGGTGGCGGCTGTGGCTTGGTAAAAAGAAAATAGCTTCTACATGAAACTACTAACAACAAGGTCTGTGGACTATCCTGAGTACTGGGTCAGGATTTCTGGAAAGAGACATTGCTGTTGAGTTTTGCAAATGTGTTTTCTTTGCACTGTGAGCACCACAAGCCGAGTGCCATCTAGTTCCATTATATTGGAGAGAATGCAGACATCTCTGCAGCTGATATCTGCAACACTCTGCAACTCACACCAAAACTATCTGGTTGATAAATAGCACTATATGTAGGAGTAAAAATATTTTTACTTTTGGGGCGAATTGTCCCTTTAAGTACCTGTTGATTTTGCTCTGACAGCAGTGAGACAAGCTGTAGTCTCTGTGAATCAGCCTCACAGGTGGAAACTTCTGACTGACAGTGTGTATGAGCTGTTGCAGAGCAGCCTGAGACCTGCTGTCAGTACTAATAACTGTCAAACACAAACCTGCAGCTCTGGAAACAACAAAGCTGACTGCACTGCAGAGTAACTACAGAAATGCATCAAATCCATGTAGACCGAGGTCTTTGATAATTTCCTGCATGTATCATTAATCCATTCACTCACCCTCTTGTGCACACCATCGCTGCTTTCCTCAAACTTCTGCTGGATCTTCTCCTCCAGGAAGTAGATCCTGAGCTTCAGGCTGAAGTTCTCCTTCTTCAGGTCATTCAGGTGCTGCGAGATAGTGCGGCAACCAGGGAAACCAGGATTAGTCATCATGACAGGTGGCTCTTTTGTAGGGGGCATTGCAGCCCCCCATTTAGTACCGCATAATATGTGAAAAGACAGGGCTGAAGAGAAACAGCACTGTCTGACTGAAGAATCAAACTATCCTGATTATACAGAACTCAGATCAGTTCTCTGCTCTCCCTTGCCATCACACTTTGACAGCCAGGAACAAGAACAGAGTCATGGTCAAAACATAAAGTGGACATGTGCTCCTCTGAGTTTGGATTTGTTAAAGGAGGGTTGGGGATGGCATGCAGGCAGGCAGAAGGGATTATGGGAGGCAGGAGGGGGGGCGAGGGGATGTTTCCTTTTTTACCACGAGGAAGTCATGCCAAGAATCTGAGACAGGAGAGTTTATGTGTGTGTGTGTGTGTGTGTGTGTGTGTGTGTGTGTGTTGATAACAGGCACAAGTGCTGAGCTGATGTGGAAGACTCTTAACATTTAGACTTGCGAATGTGGGGTTGATTTGATGAGGTGAATGTTTTTCTTCAATTTGGACTTTAATTAAGATGGTTGACATGAGATCAAAAGAGACTGTCCTCATCAGAAAAAAATGAAAACACTGAGTCATTTCTTCAAACACTGAAAATAACCTGTATTTACATTTGTCCAAAAAATTACCTCTCCCAAAAGTGAAGGAACAAAACCACGTAGGGAGTAAATGGATGGGCACACAGCTGTTTGTTCCTACCAACAGGCGACACTGGTTTCCTTTAACTTTGACCATAATTGTTCCCTAACCTTAACCAAGTAGCTTTAGTTTGCTTAACCTTACCAAGCCATAAACACAGAGGTGACAGATAAAAAACAAAACAGTCATAGGAATCTTAATGATTTTGGAAGACACTGAAAAAGATCTGTATGGTTGTTTGTTTTGTAGGCCTTTTACTCGTTCTTGTCTGTATTTTTACACTGTGGTTTTGGGACTTTTACCTTAGGCATAGGAGTATACTCTCCACCACTGACAGAAGCTTGTACTGCACTGACACTGATGCCCTTAAAAAAGAAGTATCAGTGGATTTTTTTAAAGGGGTGTACTGTAAGCACGGGTAGAATATGAGACAATATGCCCCTGAGCACAGATATGCAAAAGGCCCCACCACCTCTCCTACACAGGAGCAAGGCACTCAGACTACGTGGCAGTTTTACCCCTTTCTTTTTTTGTTTTGTGTGTCTTTGAGGTAGTTTTGTGTCTCTATGCAGTTCCTTTGCATCTTTTTGTGGTCTACGTGTGTCTCTTTGTGGTGATTTTGGGTCCCTTACTTGACGATTGCAGGTGAAGGCCTGAAAGTTTGGATCCCTGGAGCCTGTGCCTCCATACCATACACAGAGAAATGACTAGTATATGGTCTAATAATACGATAAGATCAAGGCCTATAGAGGACAACTGGTGAGCAGTTTCCTTTTACTGGCTGAAGAGAAGCTTCACTGGGCCAAGTGTGATGGACAGCTGCTGGAAGCACCACTACTATAGAGTCAGAAGACAATCTGTGAGGGAGAACAATGAGACGGCAGGGGTGGAAAAAAGATGCCCTTTGTCTTTTTCACCACCATCCTTTGATTTTAATAGATAGTTAAGGAAAGATGGGATGGAGAATTCATAGAGTTCCAAGAAGACAACCACAACATTAAAAAAAATCTGACTGAACTTGCACTAAAAATAAAGCAAACATGTGCATCTGAGATGTGAGTCATATTGCTGGAGTGAAGAGTTGCGGGATGGCAATGTCTCTTTTTTGTTTAATGACTCAGTAAAGCTTTGGTGATTTGCTGATCAACAATGTCTAAATGTCTAGGTTAAAATTGGGCAAGATTTCATTGAAAAGTGAATGTTTTTTAAGACATCTAGCTTAGATAAAACTGTTCTCCCACAGCATTTAAATGGCTGTATTGCATTATGAGGATGCGTTTAACTGCACGTTGAAATATAGTCTGTGAAATGAAGTAATGTTCAATGTTTTGGACTAGACGTTTAGACTTCTTGGTCATGTGCAAATGACCAAAACTAAACTAGAAAGTTCCTCCACTTTACATGTTAGAAACATCTTCCAGGTCAGTTCATTTAAAAACCCTGCTGACTGAATAAGAGTTTTCAACCTCACCCTTGCAGAAATAAAGCCAGCTCCATACAAAACACTGCTCTAAACTCCCAGTTACGATCCATGGTTTTATCCATCTCATAAGTCAAATCAGTCTCTGACCACAGGGAGGCACTAACGCTCTACCTGAGCTCAGAGAGTCCCAACATCCCTGCAGATCTCAGGGAGAACAGCAGCGATCCAGAGGCTATTTACAGAAGCCGTAGCCCTGCGGCTGTCACTGAGGAATGCTGAAGTGGTGAGACGCTGATCACACATGCAGGGCTGTCCAATGTGCTGGCACACAGTACGAGACTGACTGACGGCAGATTACAGCTACACACCAGCATATGGCTGAATGCAGGAACACATGTTGTATTCACATTCTGTGCATACATGCACACGAGAGCTGATTAGAGAGAAAATATATGCAGATAGTTTCAATATGAAATAATCTGACACAAGACACAAAGACAATTAAGATGTTGATTGGCCCCTTATCTCAAAGGGTCCCACACTGTTTGTTGTGAATAATGTGGGCTTTGTGTTATACTTAACAATAATTTCTTAGTGTTTCTTTTAAACTTTACACGTTTTGTGTAAAACTAATATAGACCACAAAATTATGACTGCAAATTTGCTTAAAGTTACCACAAATCTGGTTCTCGTAGGGCCCACATCCGTCATTAAAGCAAGTAGCTGTCATTTTTTCTTGCATTAAATTTTTTGCAAGCCCAATTTACCGCCAGCAGTTGTAACTTTTTCTAAAATCTAAAAAGAGATAAATGGTGGCTCATGGCGTGATGGAGCAAAATTAACTTTTTTTTTTAACCCAAAGCACTGCTGTTACAATAAAATGAATGAGGCAAGATCAATTTCGCTAACTTAAAAATTGGGATCTAGTGTTGACTGACTCTTTAATAATTTATTACAAATTCCATATACATCTATTATTATTATAATTACTCTTGTAAGTATGTCATGAAAAGAAAAGCTGTCAGCAAAGCAGCTAGGCTGGAAAATTAAAAACCAGCCATTAATTTGTGGTGAAGAAAATCTGAAAGTTATTTTCACTATTTCGATTATTTGTTTTAATCTATAAAATGTCTTTAAAATAGCGAAAATTGTCCATCATAATTTCTCTGAACAGAACATGATGCCCTAAAATGTTTGTTTAGTCCAAAACCCACTTTGCAATGAAACATGAAAACAGCAAATCTTCACAACTAAGAAGCTGGAATCACAGAAAGTTTGACATTTTTGTTTGGTTACAAGCAATTGTGATAATTGTTCACATTAGTCTGTCAGTCAACTTGTAGAATAATTCATTGTATCAGCACTGTTGTCATTGGATCATATTTTTTTGTCCTCCAGATAGTAACATGATCTGTAAACTGGATGAGAGTGAGAGCTACAATGATAAATTGATTGATAGTTGTCAACTATTTTATTAATTGCCAACTAATATTAAAATCGATTGATTGGTTTGTGTAATTTTTTAAGATAAAAAATTCTCTAATTCCAGAGACTTAACTCAACAATTAATCAGCTGATTGAGAAAATAATAAATCGACATTTTTTTTGTTTGTCCAAAACAATGAGGAAACTACAGTACAACATACCGCACATCCCCATCTTTGACACCTTTGTGATGAACTTCAGCACCAACTGTGAGCACCTACAGCTACAATGTTCGCCTGTCCGCATACTTTTGGCCACATACAGTGTGCACTCCAAGGTCCACATCTAACCTCCAAATACTTACAGAGGCCTCATGAAGGAGCAACACTGGCTGACTACTGAACACATTAGCCAGGGTGATTTGTCAATAACCAATAATCAAGAGAGGAGACTGAAGCAAAAATATATTGCTGATGACAACACTTTAGAACAATCTCAATTTGACAACGTTTGAAAACACAAAACCACAACAATTGTTCCAAAAATCAAACCAGATGAGTTTTCTGGGTTGTCATCTGCTTTGGGATACATGCTGTGAGGTGATCAATGATTAAAGTGGACACACACACAAACACACACACACACACACACACACACGCACACACACCACTGATAGTTTTTTGGCCAAAACATTTGGGGGAGTTAGACACAAGTGCATCACGCACACTGAAAACTGAAAACCAATCTGGTGCCGACGAGAGCTGGAGAAGAGACGGCGACCGCAGCGTCTCATCCAGAGGTCACGCAGAGAGAGAAAAGACTGAATTTATTACAACACGACGTGCCCGTGAAATGAAATCATCCTAATTCTGCAGGACTTTTCCAGCATCAGAGCATAATCCAACACGAGAGAAGGAAAAAAAACAATAACGAAGCATTAGAACATTTTTCCAGGCTCATGATGCTCCAACTTCTACCCCACTGAGTCTTATTATTTGGGAGCAAACTCGGACCCCGTTATTAGAATCAGAAAGGATTAAGACCTGAAATATCAGGGTACAAGAGGGGATCCACGTCAGATATTTTCCACTGTCCCTTTCCCCATTCCTGACCATTTGCATGCACCATTGAAGGCTGTTTTGTTGTCATGGCAGCATGGCAGGAGGCAGCCAAAAAAGTTTACTAACCCCTACCCTCTGCTTCATCTTTGTGTCGAGAGAGGTTTAAAAACCATCTCTGCAGGAATAGGAGTGTAATTGGGAGTTTGCATGTGAGTGTGTGACTGTGTGTGTGTGTGTGTGTGTTTTGGATTGGCAGAGTGCTGGGTTTTTTCCCCCTTTACCGGTAACAGGAGCTCCTTGATGCCAGCTAGCTCGACATTTTCCAGCCCTGCTCTCTGGCAGTGCCAAACCCCTAATGCAATTCTGCAGGGGGAATGTCTGATTGTGTTTATTGTGCTGCCACGGTCCACAGTAGACATGGTGGTTAAAAATTATAATTTGTAAACCTAATTAAATCATCAAGAGAGCCACTAAAAATATCCCCAGGAGGTAATTAAAACTGTGGACAGAAAGAAGGGAGACACACCGTAGAGAATGCAGATAAAACCTGCGCACTGGGCGGACGCTGTGGCGCAGTTTATTATATTCAATGTCAGGTCACATCATTTTAATTTATATGGTGCCTGAAGGTACCTGTACGCTTATTTGCTTCTTTTACGATAAGAGGATGGATAACAAGCCCATGTCTGTTTGGTAAGTACAGATCTGGAGTCAGTATGTGGTTAGCCTAGCTTAGCATAAAGACTGGATGCAGGGGGAAACAACTAGCCTTACTCTCTTAAAGTGAAAAAATACACTTGCCAATACCTAAAAAGCTCACTGATTTACACGTTCTGTCTTATTTGTTTAAAGGCCAAACGTGAAAGAGTTCACTGTGTTGAGCGTCTGGCGGTTGCCCCCTGCCCAATAGGCCTGCCCGGCTGATCAGTTAGTGGGCATGAGGGTAGAACAAAAAAGACAAGATGGAGAAGCTGATAATTTTGGTCTCTGAATACCCAGAGTCACAGTGCCAGCAACTTTTAAGGACAACCAGAAGAAAAACTAGGCTGGGGACAACATTTCCACCAAACTTCAGATGACTGGCAAATTGATAAACATTGATTAACATGTAGAAATCTGTAGTGCATCATAGCGGCAGCAGCCCCTTTTAAAATGCTTTGGGGTGAAATTTGTAGGTAGGTGGTTGTCAGGGAGGTTACTGTTACTGCGCTGCACTGTGAAAGCAGCTTAAATCCTATACACTGGCTGTTTAATCCATACATGAAAAGAAATGTAAAAATAACATTTGTGGTTTTAAGGGAAGTTATGCCTGTACAGAGACCAAAACCAAAACCTTTGCTCACCAACTGTATCTGGCACCACTTCAAAATTCACCACTTACATTTTCATTACGCCTGAGTTCATTATACTCACTTTAATAATGATGTTTTTGTTTTAGACATCAAGTACATGATCTAAAGTTGTGTTCAACTCAACTTTACTCAAAGTCAAAGGCAAATTTTAAACTTGGAGTGTTTGCATACAAAGTCAATACAAAGACATGTTGATGAGAACTTGCCCTTGGCAGTGTAATTTGAGGGAAGACCCGTCCATGCAAAGTGAAAATGTTTCAACTTCAGATTTTTTCAAATTTTTTACTTTATTCTGAGGATTCATAATTCCAGTTTGTGAACATATGGAGATCACAGAAAAAGGAAAGGGAAGAAGATATTCGAATAATCTGAGTTTCTGGTCAGTTTAGGGATCAGTCAAAGACTTAGGCTGAGCTGTCAACACACCAGACTCTAAAGCAACCCACTGAATGTACTGACTCTCTAGTAAAACACATAAAATATAAAAGCTTGTTGAATATGCTCTTCATCTCCATCTGCTGCCATAGCCATTGTAATAGCCTCTCTACCTGTCTCTACTGTTGAGCTGCCCAATCTGAGAAGTGCATGTGCAAGGTAGAGGTACAGGAACATCACTTTGACACACCACCCACACGCAGAACTGCATAATCTCAGTTTATGGACTTTTGTGGTTTAGAAAAGAAAAAAAATCATCTGCTGACTTCAAAGTAAATGTAATGAGTAATGAGAGCTTTCATAAAAATGTAGTGGAGTCAAAAGAACAATATATGTCTTTCAAATGTAGTGGGGTCAAAGTAGTAAGTTTCCAAATAACTCCAAGTCAAATTTCTCTAAGGAGACCAATAAATGAACTGAACTGAACTCAACCAAAGTACAGATTCTCAAAAACTGTACTTCAGTACAGTACTTACGTACATGAACTTTGTTACTGTCCACCACTGCAACACACACAAACAGTGATCAACTAATTTACAGCCAATCTCTGAACCCATCGGAACCCTGACGTTTGTTGTCACCATAACAACTAACAACAATCTCCATATTACTACTACTAGCAAAACTACCATAGCAAACAGTTCAATGTCCGTTCTACTCTCATTTTATTTTTATGTTTTTGCCTCTTTTGCTCTCCGCATGGACTGTTTACTTATAGGCAACCAAGGCCTGCTCAAACTTTATTAGTCAATACGACTCGGACTACAGACGGAAATCCTTCTGATACCAAAATCGTGTCCTATTGTTTACAGATTCTGCTTCCATAAACGACATCTGTTCATGGAAATCAGTGTCTTTATGTTGTTAGGTTGGCTCTTTGGGGTGAATGAATACAGATGGCACAAATACTCAAACTATAAAATTTGCACACATTTAGTACAGAAGTTGTCTTTGTGTTCCATCTCAAAACCACAAACCTGCAATAACTGATTTTTCTGGCCACTCGTGGGCAGCGAAATTGAAACAACCAATAGTTATATTTTAATGGAACTGTAACTGTTTAGGTGGGTGAATATGAGAGACATGACCGATACGGTTCAACCAAAGTGACAGACACTTTGACATCAGACTGAACATTCAGAGGGAAAGAACATTGTGTGTTTCCACTATTAACAAAACTGCAAACACAGCACAGGCCAGTTCCTTCTATATTTAAAACAATAAGATGGAGTGTGATGATTTGAAACAGCATTAAATCCCTCAGACAGCTGGTTATTGCAGACTTCAGAGGTCACACTGCTGTTATTAGTGAGTATGACACAGTGACTGTGAGCCACATTAAATCTGACCACACACACTGAATTCATATAATTGAGATTCATTGCAAATGTTCATAATAAAATTACACTCAATGCCAAAGTCCCTGCAACAGATTATGTTACACTTCACCCCTAAAATAGATTAATGAGGGAGAGAAGGCCACGTGCTACTGTTTTCACACTGTTAACGAAAACGAAATACATCAAGCAACTTTTAACAAGTGTGTAAAATAACACAATTTATTTTTCTGAAATGGAACTATATATTTTTTTCATTTTATTTTCCAGCGCATAATCATTTCTCCCCACACCACAAGGCACATAATGACGGACAAAACAGCTGGGCTGACGTTCAGAGAAAACACAGCTCAGAGTTTGAGATTTATTTATTAGGGAAAATTTATCAAGCAGAAAATTTAAAGACTGGCTGTGTCCAAAGCAAAGCCTGCTGTGGGGCGAAGGGCCTGACCAAAATAAAATGTAATGAGCTGCAGGCTAACATCAGTTTGGACTGTCAGTGGGAGAACCCACTACAGAATATGAAATAGACCGCACAGTTACAGCTATGGACGCACAAAACAATCTAACTGTGTAATGCAGAATATAAGAGCATGTAAGCTCTAAATGAACAATGAACAGTGTCACTAATCAAACTGCAACAAGTGACTTGACATTAGTGTGGGACACAATTTAATTCTTTCCAATGCAAGAAAAGCTGCATTTAAGGAATACTTCACTAAAGCATGTTTTAAAGGTCCAATGTGTAGGATTTAAAGGAATATATTGACAGAAATAGAATAGAATATAATACGAATGTTTAACTTGTGTATCATCACCTGAAAATAAACATAAATAACATAAGTTAAATGTGTTTAAAGAAATCATTGGGACTATAGTACCATTCATAGAGGCTATGGTACAGTTCATGACTAAAATAATAAGTTGAATGTGTTTAAAAACCAGACATCCCTTTACATTTTTTATTTTATTGTGTCTTAAATAGTAATCTAATGCATTTTCATTGTACTTTACTTGTTATTGTGTTGGTGTAATATCTAAACAGACCACTAGATGATGTATTGAGTTGGGAGGAACCTAAAACCCCTTAGGGGCAAGTGCTTGAGCTGAATGCAAATTTTCTGCCTCTCTGATTATACTGTACATACAGGGGGGTTAATATTCCTCAGTGTCACATACATGTACCCCAGGATAAGGGATAAGAGTGTTGTGAATCCTCTGCAATAATGTGCAGTGCGTAGAGTTAACTGGTTTTGTGGTAACATGTTAAAATGAGATGTTTCCACGGTCATGCTAGGCTAGCAGCCCTGTTGCTAATGGGTAAGGTATTGTACACAGCACAGAGAAATACTATGAGACAGCAAAAGGGGGTTGTTTTGTTACTAATGTAAAGATATATTAAGTGCAACATAATGCATTTATTTCACAGTCTGTTAAAATTTTTTCAACCCAGTGTTGAACTTTGAAGATGTTAGTTACAGTAACCCAATTAGAGCAATACATGTTTTTTGTTGTGCTACTGGTGTGATTTAAGTGCAACTGAAAAACAAGGACACTTCATTCATATTGTGTATTTCGCAGAGCTTAGTTGGTGTATTTGTATACTGTAACTTACCTGATGCTACTATGAGTATTTTGTTGAGCCTTTTGTTGATCACTTCATGAATTTATTTAAGTATATCCTATGTTAAGGAAGCAGAATAAATCCTGCAGTTGAGCTGAACATAACCTAAAAAATAAAAATGTTTGCATCTCTCTTTATAAATACAGGCATCGTGTTTGCTACTGGCCCAGGCTAGCAACACAGGGCAAGTGGGCTGTCTGTGACATGCTGAACAGAAATACTGATTTGTGACATAAAATTGCTTCATTCAGTTTTATTCACCTGGTCTGTTTGTTTTGGAGAGGAAGAGACCTCTGTGGATAATTCAGCCCCTGGAAAAAAACTCCTGAACAATGAACACTGAAAGAATTCTACCCGGGAGAAGACTGAGCTGGTTGCAATCTGCAATCCTCACCGCTGGATACCACTAAATCCTACTAAATCTTACACATTGGGCCTTTAAATATCAAACAAATGTTTGATATTTAAAGGCCCACATTGGGCCTTTAAATATCCCACATTGGGCCTTTAAATATCAAACAAATGTTTGATATTTAAAGGCCCAATAGTAGTAAGGATTTAGTGGTATTACAACTCAATCACCTGCTGTCTCTAAAAATGTTGTTGGATCCTTAGCAAAGTGTGCCTCTTCAGGCTCAGTTAGCTGTTATAATCTGTTGTTTGGGACCAACATCAACAAGCACAGTTGCAAACAATGATCAGCTAACCATTCATGGTAGACTGTTGCTGTTGATTAAGCCATATTTTCGTGTATATATGAACATATCAAACTTACTACGCACCCCGATGTAGAGTGGAGAGGTGAATAATACTGCAGCAGTGCTTTTAGTCTTTATGGAATTTCAATTCAATTTCAATTCATTTTTTTTGCTGAAAAACTGGGTTGCTTTGGGAATATGATATACTTACATACTGTACAGTATATTGTTAAATAGAGCATTTTATGGAACGTTAGCTAGGGAATCAGTTACAGATGCCAGAGGAATGAAATACTGGAAAATTCAAGTTGCTTCATTACTTTGATGCAAAAATCCAATAGATAACAGAAATAAAATCAACATCCTATTAAAGCAATATCCAAACATGATTTATTGACTAAAAGAAACCTTATTCAAAAATCTGTAGTTCACATACCTCAACCTCAATCAACAATGTATGAGTCGTCCCCCACAGGATGCTCAGTTAACTTAAACCACAAGGCAACAAAATAAATCAGAGCTAATGAGAAGTTTTTGCAAGTAAATAAGTCTAATGGGAACTACATGCACTTCAAAAAGTAAAAAGAACAGTCTTGGGAGACTTTTACAGATCTCTGTGTGACACAACTTTTGGATACAGAAGACGTTACAGGGGGTGGAGGAGGATATCTGAACATAGACTTCATCTGCCTCCTCTCACTTTCCCTCACTCTCTGGCTTTGATAAAATCATTCCCAGATGTGGTGGCAGCAGCTGTATGTGAGTGAAGGATGGTGCGGTGTGAAGGAGGTGGCAGCGGAGGGTCGATTGGTGGGGAGTCTTAAGCTCAGAGCCAGCCTCCCATCAGAGTTTTTGGGATGGAACTGCACCGATGGATGGAGGGTTTCGGTATGGAGGCCGTTCGATAGCTTTTCCAGCCTGTCTGCCAACTTTAATGTGGTGAAAGAAAAAAAAAACAAAAAAAACGACAAAACAAATAAAACAACAACCGACTGTGTGATGTGTTTACTTCGAGACTCCAACAAATAGACACATTAAGTTCATTTTCAGACATTACATTTAGTTTATAACCCTCTAAGATGGGTTGATGCTGTGCAAAAGTATATTGTACACCCCATAATGTGCACAGCAAGGATTAAATTAAGTGTTGCACATCAAGACGAGGTCAAGGCGAGTGTGTTGCATGCAGCCTGCGGCGGCGGTTTGAGTGGGAAAGAGGCGGTCAGATGGCTGAAAAAAACCCTGGCTGGCCTCTCTGTTTAGCTGCAGCCCTCTCTTCGTTTCCATGGCTATTTACTCTGAGCGCCATTGTTTTGCTTTAATGATGCCAAGAGAACAAGAGGCATGAAGCAAAACAGGATCTGAATCTTTTTAACAGCACACAGAAACACACTGACTCCAGACGTTCTGATCCAGACTGTGGCTGCAAAGCGAGGCCCGAGCTGGAAGTGGATTATTCACCTCTTCTCCACAGCGGGGACAAATGAGGGCCTGAGCCAACTCTACTTTATAACACAGGATCAAAAGCAGTGTTCATTTATATGAAACCAAAGCCTGCCGGCAAATCATCTCAGCTGACATGGGGTTCTGAATGAAATCACATTAAAGGCTGTTTGGGAGGAAGCTGCAGACATAAATAACAAGCAAACCCTGTTTTAGCTCTGTAAGGTTCAGCAGCAGAAATCACAGAAACGTTTGAGGATACATGTCAGTGCTTTCTGCTCGGCCAAAGTCTTTATTAAACCACAACATTTATGCTTTGAATTTGAATTTTCCTTCTGCACAACTATTAAAGTTACTGTAACTGAGGTTAGGGAGCAGGTCCACTGCTAAAAACACCTCTACTAACCTGTCAAACCTATTTCATACCTGTATAACTCTTCTTCTGCACTTTCCCCAATTACCTATTGCTAATCACACCAATTTAGCCTCCCAATCCTGTGTTTTATCCCCTTTCTTGCACTACACTGTGCATGCCTTTCCCATTAACCCCCTCCCACCAGTGAGTCTCCTCCTTCCCAGCCTCCATTACATCATATATTTCCATCCATCCATCCATCCATCCATCCATCCATCCTCAGCGTCCCATACATCCCCTTTCATTATTAGCCCTTCTACTGTTGTAATATTGTTCTTAGCACTACTTGACTGAATGGGCATTAGCAATCAACCTCATACATATGGTTTAGAGGGAGCCTGCTACACTTACTAGTAAGTTCATTAGGCCATTATCAGCTCATTAAAAGTATGTGCCTATTGTTATGGCAGCAATTTTTAGTGGCCATAGTAATTATGAAGGGAGCACAGGTGTCATATTGTTTGTATAAAAAGTGAGATGGGAAAAGGGGATTTGTGTCTGGTGCAAAACCAAAGGTCAGTGTTGACTTATTTTAACTAATGTACGTATGTCGCTTCACATCATGTTATGTCACATTACATCATGTTGCGTCACAGTACGTCACAGACGTACTTATTTGAACTCAATGATCTTTTTCTAAATGTCACCACATAGTACCGATGCTTAAAACTAACAAAACTAAAAGTGCATAAAAACCATTTAATGGGCCTAACACATTTTTCTCTGCCTGACATTTTGACTGAATGTCATTTTATTTAACTAATTATTTAGTCTGACATTGTGTTCATTTCTGATTTAGCGGATTGTTTTGCCCTAACGCATCATTATAGACTGTCATATCCATTGCACTAACATCATTTTAGTCACCACAGATGTGGCATCAGGCACTGATTCCACTTAACATTTTTCATGACAATCAAAGAAATACGTTGTTTTTCTTTATTTTTATAAGTGGACTTACAACAGCCTGTGCAGCTGTGCCTATCTCGTCCACCCTCTTTACCATTTCTGTATCCATTTTTGTGTACCTGTGTTTTTGGCTCAGGCGCAGGAAAACGCCACTTATGACATCCGTTATCCTGCTTACAGATCTTTGGCTTGGTTGTGTCCCCAGCCAATGGCAACGGACAAATTACTTTAAAAAAAACAAAAAAAACCTTTTGGATGTTAACAGCAATTCACAGGAACCAGACGGCATTTTCTGCAGAGACTTCTAGTGTTTAAATTTAAAAACAACAGGATTATAGATCATAGAAAAGTGTTTTTTCCTTTTTTTTAACTACATAATGGTATAAAAACAAATCAGACAAAATCTGATCAGACAAGAAGTTAAACAAGACTTAGACTTTCAGAACTCGTGTCATGTACACAAATCAGCTGCTTCTCAGAAACTAACTTTGATACACAGCTGTCTGTAAAATAGAGAATCATAGAAAATAAATATGACGAGGCCTTGGTTTGGCCTTGTTTGGTCCTGCAGTGGAAACCACAGTTTTCTATTCTTGACCAGTCATGGGCTAAAAGGTTACAGCTACCATAGTGTGTGTGGAGTTAACAGTCTATTTCAGTTTAAACCACATCTGATGTCATGTATTTTGTGGGAAGCAGGGAGTCATAAATACAGTATCTGATTCAGGACAGGCTGGGGTCATTTATCCCTGCTGCCTGACTGAAAGGCCTTCTGGGGCTAATCAACAAGCGCGCCCATCCATCGCTACAAAGACTATATTTTATATCACACAGGGTACGTTACATGAGATACACAAAGATCACTCTCTGCCAGGTGGAACCCAAGCTGGACAGGTCCAATTTTACTGGACTGGTGTGTTTAAAAGTCTGGAACTGACTCCAGGTTTGCGGGAGTGCGCCCATTGGATCAGGATCAGATGTTCCAGCACCACTTCCCCTCCTGACCCAGGCTGTCTGAGATACCTGACCCCCGGAAGTGAGCGCAGGCTGTGACCGATGGCCCGTAGCCTGGAGCTTGGGTTGATGATGCAGCGTGATACTCCCAGAGAGGGAGGGAAGAGAGAGGGGAGCAGGGCCTGGACTCAGGCAGCTCCTGGGGCTTAAACACAGCTGCTGCTGCTGCTGCTGCTGCTGCTTCTGAGAGCTGCCAAAGAGGAAACCTTGTCAATTCAACAATAACGGGTCAGTGCAATGTCCAATTTATAGAATGAAGGGATTTCTGTTTGACCTCAGGGGTATTGTGTCTGCATATGCACATACTTGTATGTGTGTGTGTGTGTGTGTATGTGTATGATGAGGGGAGTATGCATGAGCATTCATGTGCCTGTACACATGCTGACATCTCACCCCTGTATATATATCTAAGTATTAATTGCTCTGTGTTTTTGCCAGGACGAAGGCAAGAGGCAGAAAAATCCAAAATCTGAGCCAACAAACAGCTTTCTCTGGACGTAGATCTGACACCCAACACTCTTTAACAGCAATGCCTCCACCTTTCCTTCGTCGCTCCACCTCTCCTTCATCCCTCCATCCCTCCCTCATTCAGAGGTGTGAGAGCTGTGAGTCAGCCAGACAGGAAATGACCTCATCGGGGGACTAAGGGGATGAGGGATCAAAACAAAGATAAAAGCAGAGTGTACTCAAGAGGGGAGGTGGGGTTAGAAGGTAAAAAGTAGAGCTGAATGTTTGTGCTGGCACTAATAGCTGATTAAAACAAATGGGAAAAATAATCAACAGCAGTTTTACTAATCAGTTCATAATTTCATCAATTTATGAAGCCAAAATATAAAAACACTTTCTGGCTCCACTCTCTCCAGTCTGGAAATTTACTACTTTTCCATTTTTTTTTATATTTTTTGGACAAAACATGTAAGTGTATTTCAAATAGCTGGCAAAACAGAGTGAATCTTTGGAGACTGACAGGGGTCACACACAAAAAAAAATGGTTTGGATATTACAGACTGGCAAAACTGGCATACAGATTGCAAAAGCCAGCGCGAATACAAAAAAAATGTCACAGCCAAAAATTCATTTTGAATTGATTAAATTGCGAGAACAGACTATCTGCGTGCATACTCCTCTACGCCCTGCCCTGAGTACATGTTAATCATTTATGTGCATGACAATAAAGTTCTAATGTTTATTGGGTCATTTTCTTCAGTCTGTTCACACTGAGGCTGCTGTAAGTCCCTGCTTGTGCTTCCACCATCTACTGTATTGAATATTCTGCACACAAAGCAAGTTCACACTAAACAGCACTGGTAAATCCTCCACAAATAAATCATGCTTCCCAAATTCTATTTCATTAATAAAGAAATAAATTAGGTCATCTCCTCTCTATATGCATGGTATTGGTGGGTGCCTGCAAAATACTGTATGGATGCTGTGTTTACAATGTCATGAATAAAAGAAGATGACATAATGGCACATACAGCTTGCAGGTGCATATTCGTATGTGAATAATAAAAACCACAGTTTAAGCAGCAGACATACTGTATGTACAATATCTACTCTTATTTCATCTGTATGTAGGAGTCAGGGTCTTGTGCCAATGGGAATGCACACATTGCCTGCAGAACAAAGAGGGTGAGATCATCTAGTATTCTCTCAGAGACATCTTGATGTCTGTATCGTCAATCACACACCGTCTGATTGAGTTTTCTCCTCCTCCCTCTATCCTGATCCCTCCCTCTCCCTCTCCGTGATTCTTACAGTCAGTCATCTGTCAGACAGGGGAGGAGTCAGGGAAGATTTAGCATTTAGAGTTTTAAGGAGAGCAACAGAAATAAAAACGAGTAGGAGACAGAATTCACTAAATGGCCAAAAGTATGAGGACTGTAGTGTACTTTTTGTCTGGGCCTTCCTGGTTTGGTTCCCAGTTTTCACTGACACAACAGCTCAACATTTCCTCAATAATTTGCCAAACATTTGGAAGCTTGATGTGTGAGAGAACTCGTATCATATTAGAGTTGCCTCACGGTCATCACCAATCCAAACAACATGACCGCCCAGATATAATAACAAGTTTTGGCTCCTCTGCCCAGGAAATCTCTCCCTTCATTTGTCTCAATCTCACAGACAGGCTTCACTATAAGCCTAACTCAAACCACCCACACACACCTCCTCTTTACATCACAGCTCCGATTTGTCACCCACAGACAGAGAGAATCTATCAGAGGCAACCATTTTCTTTCTGTCTGTGCTTCTTTTCTGTCTTCTGTGCTCCACCAGTGCAACCAATAGCCTTCTAATTGGGTCTAAACTAACACGCTCTAAATACAAACATCACTTCAGAACAGACAGAAAATCCTAAGCCTGTTTTATGACTTTTCCAAGTGAGCTGATTCAAGTCTGCACGCTGATCATCAACGCTTAAAATCACCTCAACACTTAGACTATAGACTTTATGACACTGCTTTCAGGTTAAGACAGGTGTCAGGTCGCTTAAAGAGAGAAACACAGATTTGTCCTGGGTCATTTACAATACTATAGGTTTATGTGACAGCTATTAAATTCAACTTTGTTTCTGAGAAATCATGTTTTCCCCCATTAGATTTAATGTATGGCTCTAAGCACTATCATACCCATGAGCCTCAGTTGCCACTGTTGTAGAAAAGAAGCCAGTAATAAATACTTTGTTGTTGCATTTGGAAGCAGATTATGTCACCACAGTTTCTAAATCCGACCCAAACTGATCCAGAATTAGGAAGAGGGCTGATTTAAAAGGCTGAATGTTCTTTTTTTTTCAGCTCTGTGACTGGATGTTTCCTACTTAAATGCTCCTTCCCTTCAGATTTTAGATTGAACAAAAACTTAAACACAACGCTTTTGTTTCTGTTCCTATTTTTCACAGGTTTAAGTTAAAGATCTAAGACTTAGGCTATTTGTGTTCTCACAAAGGCTTATTTCTCCAAAATTTTGTTTGCAATTTTGCAAAAGGAGAAGTACTCACTAACACAGATTTTAAGAAATTTGAAAGAAAAATTTGAGAGAAAAAGGTCTTGTGTGAGTTAAAAATGGGAGCACAAACAAAAGTGTTGCATTTAGGTTTTTGTTCAGTGTGTGTTTATTTCCACAGGCTTGTACTTTTATCAAAGGACAGCTTCACAAGAACTCCTCTTTTGCACTGATGATTCAACCAGGTGAGTTTCATGTACATCCAACACTCGAAGATCTCCAAATGTCAGTCACAAAACACTGTTTATGTAGAAATTTAACTTCTAGAACCCTGGACACTCGAAACAATGTCATATGCATGCTGACTCAGACATCTATTTACCAAAAAACTTTTTCTCAAGCACCAGCATCGCTGTGATAATTGTGTCAATGCTTTGTGGAAGTCATTATCTAGTGGCCGTAAGTGACAGTGCATCTCAACACACGTCTTCTGCAGTGGCTTCAGCTTTCAGCCTGGTGTTGGCTGCTTAACAACTTTTTTTTGTTTGACAGAACTGGCAGAGAAAGTTGCATCCACAATATCAAACATCTTTGAGGCGCTGCATGTGTTTGCTGACTGTTGGCCGTTGTACTGGAAAGACTTGATTTCTGTAGATCTGACAGGAAACCATCCTGCTAAGCTAATCTTCCACAAACCTCCTCTCGCTCAGCGATGGTGCCAGAGCTAATCAGGAGACGTCAACACACACACACACACACACACACACACACACACACACGGTAATGAGCACATGCAGATATATATACATACATACTCTGCCACACACACCCGGACAGTTGAAAACAATGATTATGACAATTCATTCATCTTCAGATCCACATGCACACAAGACCTCAGAGACAAGGAAACCAGAGAGAGTCAGCACAGTGTGCATGTCTAAACACAGAGTCATTACCAAACCATCTCCTGAGCAGAAACTAATACCTGTTCCCAAGCTGCTCTGTACACATGCAGGCAGCATGGGCAAGGCCACGCAAATACTTTCCATCAGTTTGTGTAAGCAATGATAAACATGTTACATCTAATCATAAAAGCATGGATTTCATGTTACAGTTGGGGCAGAGCTTTTGCAGCCAAACTGTCCAGTTTTCCCATGGTTGTATTTCAGAGGGAGAATAGGTCTGTGTCTCATTTCTCTGTGTTTATGGCAGATCTAAATTATGGTATCAGGTTCGCCCCAAACTGAACCAACTGCCAACTGTCATGGCCGACCCTCCCATATAGACCACTTTTGTCTCTGAGAAGTAGTGTAACCCAATCTATCCCCGAATTTCTGGCTCTCCGCTTGGATTCATTTTTGCCGTACGGGGAGAGAGAGAGCAGACAGGTCTGAAAAAACAAACACAGACCTTCAGAACAAAGTTAGTGGTTCTTTTTTTTTAGATTTTTCCTCAAATAGAAAGCAGAGGAAATGCTGCCGGCAGAGCCACGTTTTGTGAATGAAGCCCAGCTGACAAACAGAGCAAGACTTGGACTGCGAAGACCTCACGATGTGCGTGTTTGAAAGCCTGAGTTTATACAGCCAACACACACACCTACATGTAAGCCCAGACAGACACACACTATCATGACTGTAATGACAGGGAGAGGCATAAAATGACACATCTCCATGTTTCTATAATGGATGCTGCTATGTTGTGTCAGTTCACTTGCAGTATATAAGTCGTCCAAGAGATGGCGATGTTACAGAGGAAAGTCAGGTGTCAGAAAGCTTTGAAACCCTTCACTCAGCATGTAGGTCAGGACACAATGATGATCACAGGGAAATTAAAATGATCCCAGTATTATTCTGAGGAAATTGTTCTCCATTGCTGCTGAATGTAAAGCTGCCAAATCCGTTTTAGTCACTTTAATGTAAAGACGGCTGCATGCATTTTACAATATGAGCATGGTACATAGGTTCTATTACATAAGCCCCTGTAAAAGAGATCAACCTTTTTACAGTTGAAGAACATATTAGATGATACAATAAAGTAATTTTAAAAAAGTGATAAGTTCAGCAAAATCATGACTTTCCCATTATACCCTGCAATATTTTACTTTCTATGGTAACTTTACTCATTGTATGATCAAATATCACTGCTGATGTGATGACAATTAATCTACTGATTATATATTGACTGTGTAGTAAAACTTATATATCAGTTCGACTCCTAACTCTTAAAACAAAAATTAGTCTACTGTGGTAATTTACTTGAAAATTTCTATTTGTTTTAGATTTAGAGCAAAAATAACATCTGGGAACAGCTGATTATGAACTGCAGCCCACTGCCCCTCCTTGAGTGTTACGTTTAATTTAACAGGTATTCAACCTTAAAATACCCTCTTACAAACAGCCAATCAAAAGTGTATTGCATACACTATTCTTCTGGCAACATTTAAACACTGGATTGGGGATACTTTGAGGTTACTGGATCTTAAGACAATTTTTGGTTTACTATTATGGATCTTATGACAGATTCTTTAAAGTATGGCAGCCTTTTATCAAATTCAGAAAATGTGAAATTTGTCAGTGTGGTCTACGGTATCATCCCTTGGTTATAATTGTCTTTTTAAGTTGTTTTTTTTAAAACTAAAGTAATATATTGATATAAAAAAAATGGAAAACTAACCTAAACTAATGATGACAATAATAGCAGTAGTAAGAATCATGTGAATAACAAAAAAAGAAGAGAAAAGTTTTATTAAACAACATTGACATGTGCACTTTAAGTAACATAAACACACATCCAACCCACTGATAAAAGGTTTGCTCTGCATACTGTGAGGGAATATGATACATGTTCATATTCTGATTCTAAAATACAAATATATATATCCACCGCTCCCAGTCAAATTGTCTACGGGCAATCTATCAGCCACAGATATCCTGGAAGATCTGAAAAGACAACTGCCTGACCTCAAACTAAATCTTGTAGGCTTGTTTTTCACGAAGTATATGACATCATAACCAAAGTTTAAACAACAGAAAGGGGTCAAATTTCTGGTTTTAAGCTTTTGCAGAAGTTTAAAGCCGGTGGTTTACTCGACACACACACAAAAACAATCAAACAAAAAAATCTGGAGGGTTCACACAGTAAAAACAGAAAGTTGGTAAAGCATTTATTCTTCCACTGTGGCAACAAATGGTCAACTACTGGTCAACAATGTCATCTGATTATTTTCAGCCTCGATAGTTCTTCTTCTCTATCTTTCTTTTTCAGAGTCGCACTAATGTCGGCTCTGTATTTCAGAGCAAAATGCAAATCATACTTTCCTTTGTGGGAGTGCACATTCACATGAAGTGTCATTGGTACAAACATCGCAGGTGGTTTCTTGTATTCTAGAAACCTCAAGATCTTTAAATTAATGAAGGTCATGGATCCAGACGGCCCTGTTACAAGTACATTGTAATCTCAGTGTGTATATGTTCGCTTATGTGCTGAGTATAAGTTCACTGTTGGCTTGGAATTACAGAAACACATGGCTGGTAATTAGCTGCTGGACTGTTTTCATTTATTCCTGAAGAATTTAACTTTTTGAGGTTTTGAGGCTTTCGTCCAACAGAAGCCATATACACACACACACACACACACACACACCTGCACGCACATACTAGATGTTTGTGAGGGAATGTCAGTGGACAGTATGACCAGTGAAAGTCCACATGGCTGTGCACTGACTGTACAGACGTTTGCATAGATGAATTTATATACTCCACAGACTGTGTTGGACTTCAATGTGTGTGTGTGTGTGTGTGTGTACTGTATACACTGGATGCATGCCCTCCTTTTTGTTGTCTGTGGATGGAAATCAAAGGGACAGAGAGCGGAGCCTGAGGGCCTCGCTGCACTGAACCATCAGTTGGCAGGATGAGAAGCGACTGCATAATGAGACAAAGAGGAAGGGTGGGGGGCGAGTGGGTTGTGGGGAAATGGGGGGTGAGAGCAGGAATGAATGACGTGATGGAGGGGGGAGGGGGAAGAAGAGGATGGAGCGACAAAAAAAGGAGATGTAGGAATGAATCAGGGCAGAGGTCGACCTTATTTCGGGACGCGAGCCAATTACACCCAGAACAGCCTCCTCTGGGTCATGTTCATAAGCAGCTCTGATGTGTTGAGTGTGGAGGTTGAAGTGGTGGACTGGCTTTTGCCTTTAACGTGTCCTGATTTGGTGTCCAGTCTCACACCAGAAGTGAGTGTTGACAACCAAAATCTTTCCCTGACCTTTACAGAATCTCTGCAAGTTAGCTTTTTTGCAGTGGATGTGTTCAGCTCGAAGTCACAGCAGTTATGAAGTCAGAGTCAAGCAAGATGAATTTTTGGTGGAGCATAGAGGCTAAAGAACTCAGTAGAGCTGCAGCAACAGCTTTTACATTGCACACAGTCATTTGATCCATTGTTAATATAAAAAAAAATGCTTTAACGTTTCAAGAAATTAACTCTTAAAACTCTTAGTTCTATTAACTTCATCACCTATGATAACACGACAAGTCTTTTGTCTTTCAGTCACTTCAAGTGAGAAATTTTACAGCGCTGTGCACTTAGTGATTTTATCTATTGTGGATATAAATATTATAAATAAGTGCAGCTTGAAAAACAGTGGCACTAAATGTTTAACACATACCATATGTACTTAATGAACTTTTGATATGTTAAAGAAAACTGCTGATCAAATTTGTAGGAGCAACAACTGAGACACTACACTTAAAACAGTTATGGTAAAAGGACACCACAGATGTATGCATTACTTAGGCAATTAAAAATAAAGTACTATTAAAACTGGTGTGGAGGTGGAGCTCATTTTAACAACACATTCTCATCCCAACTCATCAAAGCTGTGTGCTTGTTACATGTATACTATCCCTTCAAAATACACTTTCATTTTCACAGGAAGTGTACAGTTTCTGCTCGTTACATGCATACAGTCTTTTTCAAAATAAACTTGTGTCAGTAAAACACCTTGTATTTCAATTTATTTTCTTGTGCAACAAAAACACATGGTTAGGTTTAGGAACAAACGTCATGGTTTGGCTCAACATTCAAACAGGAAACAAATGGCGGGCTCCCAGGTGAACGTCCAGGGTTTGTTGGGTAAATGTGCGGGGTTAGTTGGACCCATCCACCTCCCCTCCCGACTGCGCTATAGGGGCTTTTGAGCTCCTTAAAGTATGTTGTCACAGGCTTTACTTGGTACCTTTTTACATCAGCGTCTGTCTCTGAAATCACCTACAAACCGGCAGTATTTGATGAGTTGGGAATATGAAACTTTTCCATATACTATTGGGTATTATCTCTTCTCCTTAATTTAAAGCAATTCATTATATTTCACAAAGTGATGATATGTTTTGTTTGTAAAATCTCCATTTGTAGAGTCATCTGTCAGATAAATGTAGTGAAGAAAAAATAATGTAGCACAGAAGCACTCAGTTAAAGTACAAGTCTTCAATTGTCTTTCTCATAAGATGAATAGAAACTGTATCTTCTTGACAGAATTAGTTGTGTCATTGCTTAAATTTCCCACGTTACATACGATAACCAACAACAGCTGAACAGGACTGAGAGTATCTGTAAAGCTGTGAGTGTATGTGTGTTTGTGTATGTGTGTGAAAAGCCCAGTTTGACAGCTGCCACAGTGTCAGTCAGTCTCTCTGTGTAAAGCAGCCAAATATATAATTACTCTGAGGGGACTCCAGGACATCAGCTTCAACACTTGGTGGCTTTGAACTGTATGCAGACTTTAGATGTTTTAGATTTTAGGGGTCAGAAACTATTTGGATGGAATTTGCACTGAGGGACACACCAACTGCTCCTCTCCAAAGATTCATTTTAAAGCTTTGTTTAAATGAAGAATTATTATATTTACTAGCAAATAAAATTGACCCATTCTTCTTTTAACTTACTGCTTTTTGTCCAAATGTCTTTGCAGTATTAAATAAGTATAAAACCACAAACATGGGAGAACATCGTGGCACTGCCAGGTGAATTAAGCATTCCCCCAGTGCCTGGCTGCCGGGCCCAGCGCTGCGGCTGCACTTCATTAGCTATCTCCACTCTACCTTTCTCTGACAAATTCAATAAATGTTCATCTGGTTCCAATTAGGCCCTCGTTAGCAATAATTGGCCTGGTATTTACTAACAGCATTACTCAACACTGGCTGGCGCAGGCTGGGCCGGCCTGATCTGAGCCAGGCTACGCTCAGCCTTCTGGGTTTGTTAGTTACCTGCCAATCGTCTGTGCCCTGCAGAAACCTGCTATCTCCAAAAGGTCAACTTTCCACAGCTTGAAAATCCCCTGATTTTCCCTCATTTTCCTCACTGCCATTTTAAAACTTTCCCTCATGGATTTTTTTTCGTTCAACGATAGCTGTACTTGGTCCCAGGGCTCAGAGTTTGCTTCAACTTTGTCCAACACGAACAAAAATGCCGATATTGCACGATTCAGCCGAACCCACTGGCTTACTTCCAATGCCATATCAATGCACTAAAACTACAGTATGGTTAGTGTAGTGGGCAACTCAAACACTTGGTTAAAGTTTGGGAAAGACTGTGGTTCCGCTTAATAAAAGGGTGAACATTAATTGCAGGTTTTCTGCGTGAAAGTCGGATGTGCTTGACGCCCATCCACCACCATGACCTCCACACATTTACTAACCCTTTACTTAAAATTCAACTAAAGAACCCACAGATACAAAACATGTTAGGATGACTTTTGGAAAGACAGGCATAAAATGACATTACAAGACATTTTAGGGGTATAACAGTATGGGAATTTGTCTCACACTATTCAGCACAGGATGTTCAGTTTGGCACGGGACTCTTATTCGTGTGGTACCCCTACAAACCAAATAATGACTGCTGAATTAGCCTGATATACTCTAATAAGGTCTAAGTCTAAGCATGTGTGAAACATAAATTCTGATGTGCTAGTTCCCCCGCAATAGCTTTTGTAGTGGGTTGGTTGTTACTTATTTAAAGTTGGAAAAGGAGCAGATGTCCTTTGGATCTACCTTTCGGGAGTCTTATTGTTTCCCAGTACGCTACAGTGACACTGGATGAAGACCAAAACAAACTGTGTGCATGTCTCAGTAAACACAAAAAAGCATGCATTCATCTACCCCACTGTAATGTTTCTTCACATGCAAATTCCAGTCGGTCTATTGTGCTGTCCAGGAATTATCCACTGCCCCAACACTTCCTTTTACTGTACCGAACCATTACCCCTCAAACCAACATATTGTACATACCAAACCGTGTATTTTGTGGACCATCACACCACAGGAATATAAGCTTGCTTTTGAATATTTAATTCTGTGTAAACATCATATGGTTTTAATCAAGTATTAGAAAAGAAGATGCAGAAATACTGTATATCACACAGTGTGGAGAAAATGTTTTTGCAGAGTTACTTAAGGAGAAATGTAATGGGAGGTTCAGGGTCATAAAGGTTAACATGTGTTGGAGATGTGGGGTTTTTGCAGGACACTAAGGCAGTCCAACTCCACTCAGCCTAACCCAGCGGGGGCGAAAGCAGCAGGGCATTTAGCACAGGGTTTGATGGTTCATTTCTAGTGTTTCACTGGCAAGTAAAAAATATTTTCACAGGATGGAGAGGTTACTCTAACCTGAGCTGTTAAAAGGAAAGAGAACAACTTTGCTAACAGGGATAACTGCCAGTTTACCAACTCATGGGGGATTCAACTTTAGAAAGAATAAATGGATTTAAAACACTAAAACTTGTTTTTCTTTTCTTAACCAAGTTGCTTTGACCCTGCTAGAAAACATCATGAGGTCAATTCATATTGCAATGAGTAAGAAGATAAGAGGGGTGCTAAGACCTTACGTTACCACGGCTGAGGATGATCTGCGATCTACAGGAGAAGAATAGTGACGTGTTGTGACCCATCATGTTTGTGTTTTTACAAAAATCAAGCCAGTAGTATCACAATTTGTTGGCTATAGAACATTAACCAGGGTTTGAGGGAGTAATGAACTCAACAGCAGGCTTCCACATAACTGTCCAGACAGCCATGTCTCCTGGAAACTGCATTTATATACAACTAATTCAAAAAAGCAAACATGCTCTGAAGAAAATATTATGCTGAGCAAATTTTTATTAACATAATAAGGGAAATGTTGCTAAATAATGAATCTGGCAAGTTGCAAACATTTTGATACTGAACACAAAATATTCACTGAAAACTTATTTTAGTTATCAGTCAAATGTTCACTAACAACATATTTCAGTTGTGTTCTGACAATCTTGCAACACAGTATCCACTTGTAGTGACAACAGCATTACCTTTTCTGTTAACATTTAACCCAAATCACAATCTTTCCCTAACCTTTATAGAAGTGCTTTCAATGTCTAAACCTAAGGCAGGAATCTGGACATCAACTCGAAGTTCTGGTGTCATGGTCCTGCACTTTGTTTGCTCGTCATCCTCCCCAGCCACCTCCCTCTGAAGCCCACACAGTACATAAATATAGTGTTTCATTACCTAAAAGACATGTTGTCAGTGAACATAATTCAGGCAGCCATTACGTTGCCACAATAATGTAATTAAGAAAGGAGTTAAGTAACATCCAAATGTAATATCTAGGAGACAGGGTTGGCCTCTGCTGTAGATCTGTCATCACAGCAGAAGTGTGTTAGTCCAAACTAGCTCCCCACCCTGTCTATGACAGTCAGCTCCTCTAACTCCATTGGTTATTACTAAGGCTGTAAATCTTTAAAAAACAACAAAAAAAAAACTGTCGCAAATATATAGTTTCACTTTTTTTTAAAATTCAGTAATTGCCTAAAACAGCTGCTCACTGTAGTTTTTGTCAAGCAAACAGGAGGAAATAGTGCATTTGTTGGGGACGACTTCAGCTGTGGATTAATCCACATTATGTGCTGTATTAAGTATATGGGGCAGCAGGACAGTATATTTGGGATTAGGTCAAAATAAACTCCAGTGTTTGTTCATGGTAATAAAGGACAGCAACATATCACCATGCAACGGTTCGTATGATATCTTATGAAAATGCACATACAAGGGTTCCAATTAGCGTCCAACAAATTAGCTCCCCTACCAGTAAAGTTAGGTTTAGGGAAAGAATCCTGGTTGGGCATTGTCACATTACATACTTAACATAAAGTTATGTAGGTTAGGTTAAGGTGAGTTACGTACTTAAGGTAAAGTTACATACTTACGTAACGTGAAGATGTACCTTAAAATAACTCAAAGTTCACTTGGTTTAACTCAGGACACTAACACTGGTCACATGAGGAAAATGTGTTTGTTGGTTTAACCCATTCACAACCCCAATTTGCTTACTTAGGCAGAATTTCGTTATTTATACTATTTCTTTCTTTACACCTATAAGCACATTTGTGACGTGATTGCAGCGTTCATGAAAACGTGGGTTATATATGAATTCTGGTGCATTACTTTTCTTAGGTATAAAGTGCATGAGAACAGCCTGTGACCAGTGCAACAGTGTGGCTCACTGATGTGTTTTTAATAGTTTTTGGACGACAGTGGAGCTCTAGAGGAAAAAGATTTATCAGGCTTTGATACACACACAATACTTGTTAGCAGATACAGTCATTGTTTTCTTTTTAGCAACATGGGCCTGAGTGTTGGACACGAAAAAACAGGCTGCTGGAAATCTAATCAGACTGGAAAACATGTTTCAGGACCCTGCAGAATATTATAACATAGGAAAAAAGTTGCTGAGCAGTGGTTGAACTCATAAATACTATTGAGAGTGTCAGTGACAGACAATATGAGAACAAATGGAAGAGCGTTAAAGAGAAACAGAGGCTGATACACAGCGAAGCAAGAGACTGAAAGAGACAAGAAGGAAGATTTCAAATAGAAAAGCGAGTGGCTGATGAAAATCAGGAGTTTCTCTCACTGCTCCTGGTCTTCCTTTTCCCCCTCTGCTAGCAATTATTCCATTTAAAGGCTCCTTCAATCACTGATAAGTCAGCGGGTTTTACCAAAAAGCACCTGTCCCCAAAGCACAGGAGAAAAACTCTTGATTTCAACACCCTATTCTAATGCGCTGATTCCAGGAACCCTACATTGGAAATAAATGATGACACATGGGTGCGTATAGACCAGTTCCAACTTAGGATTTCTTTTTTTTCAAACATAAATTTTTCCTCCCTTTTCTCTGGCAAGTGGGTGAGTTTTCTCTGGTATGTGAGGAGGGGAGAGAGGGCTGTCTGTTCTGAGGTCTGCTCTGCACATGTCGCTCTTTCACAACCTTTTATAAGTTATCCCAGCAGAGAAAAAGAGAAAGAGATTTAAAGGAGGGAAAGAAGAAGGGGAAAGCGAGAATCTGCAGAATGTATCTATGAGAGAAAAAGAGAAAAGGGAAAGAAGGGTGGAGAAGAGTAGATGAAGAGATGGCTTTGATTACACACAGATCTGGCCATTACCAGCCCGCAGAGAGACTCTATAAAAAAAAAATAACAAATGGAGACCATCAGTCAGCCCATCAGTAATAAGCTTCAACAACCAGCCGGCTGATGGGAAACACACCTACTAACAACCAAAGCAGAGAGACTAAAGTGATACAAAAGGAACCTTGTACAAATCTAGATTCAATTTCCTCTTCTAATGAATAGGTGTGTTTGATAGAAACGCGTCATACTCGCCAGTTGGGAGGATAACGGTCAAATCTGTCCAACTGGTTGGCTTTCTCTGGACTTAAGGCAGGCGGGCAGACTTGGTGTATCAACATTGGGTTTTTTATCCTTTGTGTATCTTGGCCTTGGAAACATTGTGTACTCATACACTCTGAGTTAAAAGCCTCAATTGTGTAACATCTAGGCCCACAAACTTGATTTTGATTAGATGGTGATCCTCATAAACAGCCTCTCTGCAGGGGAAAGAACAAGCACAGGACATTTTTTAAAACCATGGCTGCAATACAGCAAACACTTCACTGAATTTAGTGACACACACATTATGTTTCAGAGATGGCACTCCACACTGAGGCCAGGTACTGTAATACTGAAGTACGGAAAGTTGGCATTGAGCCCATGCTTAGAGTTCTAATCTTCTTTTCTTAGCATTTCCAAGTGATAATATTTTGGTGCCACTGTCGCAAAGACAACTGGATCACTTGCCATTTTCCTAAGGGCCTAACAGCTACCAACTGGGTAAAGTTTCCCCGGCTACTTCCGACTGTAATTTAGTAGTAGTAACTGCAAAGAACTTAGAATGATACTCTGTGGTAACTGGAGATAGTTAGTGATAGTTTCCGGGGAGAAAAAGAGAACTATCTTCTATCTGTTTTGGTTGCGAAATGGTTGATGCACTTCCTTCGTGCCGTAAATTGAGCCTTCATTTTCCTGGTTGGTTTATCAAGTGGCAGATAGAATTTCAGAGTGAAAGTGAGGCTTATAGGGAACAAATCTAAATGCCAATAGTGTCATTATTCAATCGCCGTACATTGTGCAACAACATTCACTTCATAATGATAAGAAAACCAAAAACTTGTCTATTTCACCTTTAACTACAAAGATGTTTACCTGTTGTCTCAATTAAGTCAGTACAATGTGTTAGGTCGAATTTACTATGTGAGCTTATATAGAATACATAATTCCACAGCCTTCTTCTCAATGTGTTTTACAGAACAGTTTAAAAGTATGGTGTTAAAAAACACAGAGCTATTTCCTTTATCTTGTGAAGTTCAAATTTGAAAGCCAAAATCCATCAAATCATCCTTAAACTACAGAAAAGATGGTCGAGCTTCATGTTTGTCAGCTCACCTCGTTACTGTTGGTCTCCAGCTAAATGGCAGAGTGAAAACCAGGACAGGTGCAGTTTTGATTAGCATTAGCATTAGCATTAGCATATGTGGCTTGAACATGGACTTTTTCTTCCAAATGCAATGTTGTTTACTGAAATACAGACAATAGCAGCTACCAAGTGATTGTTCTTGTTTCCTGTTCCTGTTACTTCCAGGTAGAACCACCAAACAGGAAGTAGGCAAAACTAAATGAATAAGCAGAGGGGAGACCCCAGACTGTAGGCTACTAAGTGGGGTTCTGTAACAACAGAGGTTCGGGGTATTTAGGTTTAATGTCATTTCTCGTTCATTAAACAATGTGTATTGTAAATGTCTCTAATTTAATAGTATGAGAGGGATGTGTTAAGTCTGTGAGGTTTTTTTCAACGTAAGTATCACACTTATTGATTTCCAGTGAACACTGGTTCATCTAAAGCCTGGAGGTGAGTGCTGTGCAGGGGTCAGTACAGTTGGACTTGATAGGAGCAGCAGCTACAAAAGCATGCATGACCAAGTTTGGTGCTATTCTCCTCTGTGTAGCTGAGTTTCTCTTTTGTTTTAAATATTTGATCATTTTTAGATTATTTTGTTCCACTTATGGAAAAATATTTTAACAGCTTCTCCTAAACCCTAAATGATTAAATGAAACTAATTTTAAAAAATCAATGATACAAAACAACAAATGTGTCAGAAGAAATGTCATGGCTGAGAAAGCAGTGTATTTAACAATGTTTTGTCAGCTCTGGGGCGTTGGTGGCTTAGTGGATAGAGCAGGCACCCCATGTACAAGGCTGTTGCCACAGCGGCCTGGGTTCAATTCCAGCCTATGGCCCTTTGCTGCATGTCTCTCCCTCTCTCACTTCCCACTTTACACTTCACTTTCCTATCAATTAAAGGCAAAAAATGCCTCCCAAAAATATCTTTACCAAAAAAACAAACAAAAAAAAAAAAGCTGAAAAAGCATCAGCTCTTCCTGCTTAAGGCTCAGCTATGCTCAACATTAGATACGAATCTGGATGAAAAGGAGCAGTATCACCGGAGACCGTAGAGGCAGTGTAGTGTAGTTTAAGAGGGACATGACTGTCGCAGACAATGCAGAAATTTAAATAATGGCAGAATAGAGTGAATCAGTGATATATTATAATATATAGTGATATATAAGGAAAATAATAAAAATCATTTTCTGTCCATGTTGGGATTTATATAATTGCTGCACAGGCCTCTGTTTAAAAGTACATTATTACGACCTTTTCTACTAACACCTCATTTTTTGATGTGTGAAACTGAGACTTTGATCTCTTGTGCTTTTTATTTGCTGTATCTATGCCATCATAAAGGACGCATGGACATATGAGGGCAGTAACATTTACAATGTTTTAAACAGCTGCTGCTCTCAGTTGATCATGTGATACTTTCCATGTATATTCAGAGAGGACTATCTAATCAGACACAAGCTTTTAACATAAGTCTGCCCAATTGTTAAATATTTTGTAAAAAGAAAATCTGCAAATTGTCATATTTTATCATGCAACCCTGTATAATTTTCCTGCATTTTTTTAATCAATTTGTTGATGTGAATTTACAATAAAATAGCAGTTGACTTTTAACTACATACAATCAGACCACACTGAAGTCCACATTAAAACAAGTATTTGGAGGTGAAAACAAAGGCTAACATTAAAAGAATAACTGATGTAAACACCCATTCGATATTTTAATGCAGCTTCACAGGTGACCTAATGTACGTGCTTCAGCTGTGTGCATATTGTTTTACAAAACATTCAGTGATTAAAACAATCATTTTGGGTGTACTCATAATTATCATGCTGTTTCTAGCAGAGTTGCTGCTAGGTATTAAAATGTTATCATTATTAAAAGAGGCCAAACCATGACAAAAATCATTGTTTTTTCTCTGTTCTTAAACATTTCATGAATAAGCTGGCATGAATCATGCTTTGAGTCTTGTGATGTCATGTTAACCTCACTAATGTTTTTCTATAGCAGTTGTTTTCCTCAGACAGTGATTGGTCAGATGTACAGAGTGTATACAAACTGTGGTTTCTCTGACCTCGGCATTAAATGCTGGCTTTACTGCGAGGGTAATTGCAGGATCCGGACTGCCACTAAGACTGATTGATAAAAATACTTTTTCTTCCTCTTTTGACTTTTGCTTGTAACTGTTTCCACATGATCTGTGGGCAGAGGGGAGGGGAGATGTTGAGATACAACACATAAATATTTCCTGAATAACACACAATGAAGCATTGGAAGATACTGTAAACAATATTGAGAAAACATACTTGAATGTGTAGCTCATCAAAGGATCCATGTATCAGACAAAACACAAATCATGGTGAGGTACAGAAGATGATTTGCTGCCATGTGAAGTCTCTTACACACCGACACACGTGTTGAATAAGACACAAGCTTGTCAGAAATGAAACACAGATATACAGTCTGTCAGGTGTTTCCAGCCAGAGCCTGACGTTAATAGTCAGAGCGGGTGTATTACCGCTGGGAGTGTGTTGGGAGCAGATTACTGTACACTTTAACTGAACAATTATCATCCATGACCGACACCGTGATCAAGTCAATATGTCTTCTCTGACCCGCTGGAGAGGAGCACGAATTTATTGCACATGCCTGGGTTCAATTAACAAAGTCGAGCTCAAACCTCCAATGAACCTCTCAGTCAGTCATTCTCTCTGTCTCTCTCCAGATGGTGGCGCTAGTGCAGTACTGTGCAACCTGTCTGACCTCAGCACCAGTCACACTTTCAGAAAAATTCCTCCCAGGGTCCACAGATGCTACAAGATGCTGATGACATCTTTATGTGCTTTTGTATGTAAGTGCAGATGATTGTAGGGAAAATAGACCATTGTAGTCTTGACTGTTCAGTGAACGTCGACTTTAAAATGACAGGATTAACCTGTTAGGGGGCCAAAGATTTGCTGTTAGGCTCCGTAACCATCACCTACCACCCTCTGTGTTTTATCCTTATTCCCTGTCACCTCCAAGGACCCTTTAAGTCCACTGCACTCACAGCTTCATTCTAAACTCAGACACCCAGTAACAAACCAGTACTCCTGTTCTGATAGAATACTACCTCGCCCCAGGTGTATGTTGGGATAATTTGATTAAATACAACTGTTTATCTGTTATTATTTAGGAATATGCACCATGTGAGTGCAATGTAAACTAAAATACCTTAAGTCCTTAAACTAATTAGATCTACAACATGGTGTAAGGCCACAAAATAGAAATGCAGAATTTATCATAGTTGATGCATTTGCAATCGGGGCAAATTTCCAAATAATAAAACCAAAAGCTAATATGCAATTAGATTTCCAGAACCCTGGAGCAGTTGCCTACTTTGCCTGGTGGGTTATCCAGCCTTGATGGGCTCTAATCAGTTTGTGTAATCTTGTTTGTTTAATCTTTATGGTAATACTGACAAAAAAAATCAACTATAATAACATTTCTAACCAAACAGGCTAGATTACATTAGCTTGACTTTGTTGTCGCATCAGTGAAAATTGGTCTTTGGCTTCTTCTAAGTGCAGCATATGTACATATAAACACATAACACAATACACCATTCAAAGCATATAAATGCAAACTATATAAGAAAAAATATTGCAAATGGGCAGACAGCAGTAATATGTTATATAAATAATAAAAGAGAACACATCTTATAAAATAAAGGTTTTCCCTGATGCAGTCATTCTGTGTTCAGTGCCTGTATGGCATATGGAATAAAAAATTTTTTATATATGTTCCGGCTAGCTCTTAGGACCCTAAATCAACCCTAAAACTCTGAGTGTACTGACACATCTGTAATTCTGTGTTTGGCCTTCCTGTGCACCACACTGTTGAATACCTAAATTCCTTTATGTCAGAATATAGTGTATGAACATCATGTGACATTTACACAAAGTTATGAGAAAGTAAATCGCTAGTGATGGGTATGATGAGGCATCCATGGTTTATTTTACTGAGCTGGCAAAGTCAAATAAGATCAGACCACTGTTACTAAACAAAAGTGCACGGAAAAACCTTATATCTCCTATTGTATCTTCATTATTTTGTGACGATGACATGCTCTAAGTGCTGTCATGTGATGTATGACAGAGGGACACTGAATGTGTGGTTGTGTGTCTTAGTGCTTGCACACATACCAGAGATGTTAGAGCAAATGTGATTAAGAAAAGCAATTGTCATACTCTATCAGGCCATTGAGAACAGGTCTATTATGTTTGTTTGTACGTGTGTGCGTGTGTGTGTGTGTGTGTGTGTGTGTGTGTGTGTGAGAGAGATAACTAACTTGAGCGGGAGCAGAGCTGCCGGTTGGCAGATCTGAAAGCTGAGCTGCTTTGTATCGATCTTCAGCCTGTCTGAGTGCTGCTGCGGTGAAAACTGACTCCTGTGCTGTCAGCACATCCATTAACGCTCATCAGCTCATCCACCGGATACACTACAAAAAATGCACCCTACATCCTCATGCCACATTCACCCAAAAACCTGCCTCCTACTCACGCCATTAAAGTAAGGGATGAGACACATTCATACATTTACTTTCTTCAAAGTTAAGCCACAAAGCTCTTTTCCCATATACTTTGTACTATTCCTTAAACATTTCCCACTCTTGTGCCTTGATCAGAGCAGTGCCTGAAGTTGCTTCTGGTCATAAGTCATGTGACTTGTTATGCAAGAAACAAAGATCACCCTAAATAACCTTATTAAAGGAAAGTAGCAGGAAGAATGCTGCAGGCCAGACAGTGAGTGCCACGATAGGTAAAAAGTTCAACACAGAAATGTTTGATTAAAAACATCATCATTTTCATGTTTTAGTGTAGTTAATATTTAAAAAAGAATGCAGATATTAAAGCTAGATATAGACATATTGAATCCAAGCACCTGATATTCCACTGACAAGACTCAGATTTAACTGAAGATTTTTTGCAGTGTAGGTCGGTAAGGGCGCAGACAGACATCCTTGCATCAATATCTATTCTTAGTGGGAGATTTGAGAGACCCAGAGTGGAGGAAATTTGTATCATACTTCAATATCAGTGAACTGTGTGGGTATGGATGGTGTTTCCTGGAATAAAGAGAACAGACTGAACATATCTGCTCTTACAAAGCTGCACAGCTTCTGTTTCCTGTTCTGTTCTCCTTTGCTACAACACATCTAAAGCCCCTTCCTTGCTCAAAGCTGTTATTTTTATGAAAGACACTAACCAAAACTCATTCAATCTCTTATTCTGTTCTGTTTTACTCCGCCCCGACTCCCCAGGCCAGTTGTCTGTTTTCTTTATTGCTCCACTCTCTCAGTTCAGGCCACGTGGCCAAATTATAAACTCGTGATGCTTCATCAGAGCTGCCCTATTAAAGTCTGTGGCTTCCCAAAACTCTGTTTGACCCCAAACTCATCTGCTCATCCACCACATTTGTTTCCTCTCTCTCTCTTTCCAAACTCTCTTCTATCCCTTCATGTTCATCAGTAATGTCTTAAAAATAGGAGCAGTGTTTTTAATTACAGAATTTATTAAAATGATATTTCCCATCATTTTGAATTAGCCTATGTACATTCACCTTCACCAATAGCTTCCAACAACAGAGCAATCTTTTAAGCTTTAGCTTCCGTTAGCTTAAGCTTGGTAAATACTAGGCCTGCAATACATTTCAAAAGTGTTGTCAGACATGCAGGTATGTTCCACAATTGAAAATTGCATAGCGAAGTATAATTTCTTTCAGGTTTTATTGTTTTCTTCTCTTGGCAATATACTTCTTTTTTTTTTTGGTGGAACACTTTAAACCACGTAGGAATTTATTTAAAGCAGATTTATCCATTTTTAAATTAGTCTCCTACTGGATTGGGTTAAAGCCCAGTGAGCAGTTGCATTACAGGGCCAAGAAGAGGATGCTATATGATTATGGTTTTTGCTTGCTGTGCAATACAGTTTTTCTTCCATACATATTTTTGCTGGAAAACTCACCTTGCAGTGTTGCATAAAATCTGCCTTGAATGCAAAACACACATAGCGACCACCGAGCAACACCGGTGGTCAGGGCAGTTCCCCCCAAAATACAAAATATATATAGTTCCTCTAATCTAGATTGTTTGAGTTGCAGAGTGTTGGAGATATCAGCTGTAGAGAAGTCTGCCATGGAACTAGATGGCACTCAGCTTGTGGTGCTCAAAGCACCAAAGAAATACATTTAAAATCAAGCAGAATGAAGTATGCACTTACTGCTAGCTCACCTAGCACCACTGAGCTAGCTAACGTTACAGCCTGCACTGTTCGGAGCACGAGCCTCTTGTCCATGATTAGATGCACGTTTCCTTCTGCACAGTAATATGGTTGGTGGATGTAGTTCGGTGGGAAGAAAATAGTTTCTACATGGAACTGCTCACAACAAGGTCTGTCGATTATCTTGAGTAACCAGGTCATAATTTCTGGAAAGAGACATTGCTGTTGAGTTCTTCAAATGTATTTTTTTTTGGTGCTTTTAGCACCACAAGCCGATCTAGTTCCATTACACTGGAGAGAAGGCAGACATCTCAACGGCTGACATCTCCAACACTTGATAACTCACACCAAAACAATCTAGCTTGATAAATAGCAATATAGGTAAGAGGAAAAATATGTATCTTTGATTTGGGGGTGAACTGTCCCTTTGTTAACTACTCTGAAAACCATAGTTATAACTGGGAACACCTTGCAGCCACCTAGTGTTAAAAGTTGTCCCCAAACCCATGGGGACCACTGGTAATCTAATGAGCATGTACTGAATGGGGGGAACACTGAGCTTTAAATATACAAGGACTGATTACTAAGTGAAATAAGCCACAGGTGAAACACATGAGGTAATCAACAAAAGTGGGAAAACTCAAGAAGTAAAAGTATCACTAAACACAATGAGAAGACATTTCAAAATAAAACAGGAACTGGACACAACTGAACCAGGAAACAAACTAAAGATGGATGAATGCCTGAAGCAAGGACAACACAAACACAAAAACCCCCAAACAATGTCCACAAGATGACAGGACATAAACAAAAACCCAGGATCATGGCAGCTAACAACTACCTACTGTACACAACACACTTGTAACTGCCTAGCAACAATTTAGCATCTGACAAAGACAAAACATCGGAACATGACACGAGAGACCGCTCTTTCTTTCCGTCTCAAACCTCCATTCACCATTTGGGGTTACCACAGTTATGGAAAAGCCGGAAAATTCATGGAATTTTACAAACACATTTTTAAGCCACGGAAGTTTTGGAGAAGTCATGGAATTTTGTTAAGTGTAATATAATAACTGCAACAGTAATCTTCTGTGGATAAAATTCCACATATATATATATATATATATATATATATATATATATATATATATATATATATACATATATATATATACTATGGAGCGGCAAATTTTATTTTCTGTAGCTGGTAATGTAACATAGCTGTGGGCTGTGTGACGTTTTCTTTACCATCACGTACATTTTACACATCATCTTCTTCCCCCTGCACTCCATCTCTCCTTACATGTGTGTCAGCTAATTATGTTTGAATGTAAAGTTGCATTGACCTTTCAAATGTTTAAAAAGACATCACATTGACTTTGCCTGTACTTTTAAGTATTTCAAGTTAATATATCTAAATATTAGATATCAGAAAAGGTTGCTATATAATTTTCATGTAATAATTAACATTTTGATAAAAGTGCTGTATAGTTCTGTCTGTTATATGTTGCAAATGGTCATGGGAACTTTACTATGGGTCCTTTTGAATCGTTTTAAAACTCTGTCCATAAAAATGCATAGGAACCCTTAACATTGGTTTGATCATGATTATTCCTGAAACTTAACTAAGCAGTTATTATTTTAACCATGACCACAAACTTCCCCTAATTTTAATAAAGTTCTTGTTTGATGTCTTCTTTGAACCCACACCTTGATCTTTCCCTTAACATCTGGCTGACAGGGGCGTCAGATCTGAAGATGTTTCTGTGTGGATTCCATCTTTCTGTATTTCTATCTCAATGTTTAATTTGGAGGACTTGTTAAAAAATGCACAGTGGTAGCAAATGTGTACGAAAACCACTAAACACTGGAACATGCACAAAGCAAAAACCACATTTAAAATCTCTTTAAAATCTGATATTAATGATTATTATTATAACAGACTGGTTGAAAAACGTGACCTTAAATTGGCCGGTGTGTTGATAAGTTACACAGTTTCCAGTATGAGGTAACACAACCTTTTACACATCGGATAAACCCTCCAGCTAAATCCAGACAAATTTCCAGCTGATTATGACATTTAAACATTGTACTAAATGACAGAGCAGCCATGAAGTAAATATTCAGCATCATCTGTCTTTATCCAGTGTTGCTGCTCCTGTGTTCCAAGTGTTGCCGTGCAGAGCTGGAGATATCAGCTACATGAAGCAATGAATCAAAGCCAACAGCTTGAGGGTTGAACACACACACATGCATGCACAGTATTCTGACCTATTTTCAAATGCCACAACAAAAACTAGGGGAGCACAAGAAGCAAGGAAGAGATAAAAGACTGTGGAGATAAAGGGAATTAAAAGAAATGTGCCATTTTAATCACATGCTCACTTCAGCCCTGCTGTCAGCTGCAGGATCGGGTGTTCTTTCTGCGTTTTGGTCTCTATACAATACTGAATACGCTCCATTACTGCCACTCTGGTAATGGTAATCCAACTCTGACAGACCTTTCATAGCGTATGTGGCTTTTTTAGAAGTGAACACTGAGACCGAGGGCAAAATAACAGATTAACAGCCCTAATTTGTCCTGAGGTTTTAATGGCCAAAATTATACGCAATCCTCCCCCCTCTTCTATCAATCTAAGTGTCTCTGTGGTCGGTTTGAATTCACATTTATAGGCAGCCATGTGCTTTCAATTTCTCCTGCGGACTAATAAAGGCCATTTGAGAAAGGGGCATTTTGATTGGGTGATTTTTCTTTTTTTTTGAAAACCTCAGGGCTGCAGAGCATGGATGTTTGACAGTTACAAACGCGGCTCTGGCAGGTTCATGTTTCTTCCAACCAGCCTGCTGGAGGATTGATTCTTTAAACTGACGCAAATGTGGAGAGAGGACAAACTGTACACACACACACACACACACACACACACACACACACACACATACAGAGCCATAACCTGGATTCAATAATCCAGACTGCTCTATTAAGATGAGAGGACCAACATACGCTACTACTGTCAGAAAAACTTAATGTAAAACTACAGTGGCAAAGGAAGGTCAACAAACTTTAATCTGCTCCATCAGAATGTGGAACATTTTCAGACAGGACCCTGACTGTTATGTCTCGACTCGATATTGAAAATCAGTTGTTTCCTTTTGTTATAGTTTGAGAATCTGAACTGTAAATAATCCGGCCCCGCTGATGGAAATCAGATAAATCACATTGTGAACTGTGGCCTGAAAATCTCACAGTGCAAGTTTAATGTTGTTTCCTGCCAGTTTTCTCTCTTTCCAAATTTAAAGCACAGTCACATCGTGTTTGTGTTTTAGGTTTTAAAAGCCCTATTTTTCACTGGATTAGTTTTGCCTGGGGATTCAGGTGCCACATCTGTGTTTTGTGACACATTCTCACAGGAGAAAAGGTGCAGATATGACTAAGACCTAACATCCTCCTCACAGTCAAACAACCACATCCAGTTGAAAGCTAGAAGCATCTCTTGAATTTGCACACCAAATGCTCTGAAAACTTAAATTAACAGCTTCCAATGCAGCCTCCACAATACTTGATCTAAAAGAGGGGGAAAGAACTGCAAAACTTCCAAGGAGTTCTTGCAAAGTGGAATTTGTATTTCAAAGATTACGGACATGGAACATTTGTTGGAGACAGACAGACTCTGCAATGGCAGAGGTTCATAAATACAGTCATCATCTGCTTTGCAAGGAATTCCCAGAGTCTTTCACAATATAGTGCGCCAAAATGTCATCACCCACTCTTGTCAATTCACAAAGAATAGTGGCGCCGATCCCTGACATGACACAATTATAATTTTTAGTGGGAACATTGTTGAGGATGCAAACTTAGTGGGTGATTGCGAAACCTTATAGGTACCTTTTGGGCAGGAAAAAAAACAATGTCAGGTATTTGTACAGTGAGACATTTCTCACAATAAAGTTAATAAAAAAGACTACATAAAATCAAAAACGACCCAGGGGCAGGTGCACTATTCAACAGCAGTGTGCTCAGTGCTGCTGAGGCTAGACTGAAGCTACACAGTATTATAGAAAAACTAATGATATGGCTTTATTACTTAAAGGTCCAGTGTGAAGGATTTAGAGGCATCTATTGACAGAAACAGTATATAATATTCAGCCATAAGCCATGCTATATGAAGCAGGTCCTCTTCTACAAAGTCTGCCATGTTGTGCTACAGTATCCCTGGATGGACAGATCAAACACTGGCTCTAGATACAGCCATTTGCGTTTTAATATTTTCTCATTGGCCACTGTAGTTGTCCTACTCCCTTGGCACACAAGAAGAGTTTCAGATCTGCTTCCTCATCATTAGATGTATGAGTGGATTGTAAGACAATGGGCCCCTGGGCACAGATATGCTAAAGGCCCTTACACCTCTCCTATAAAGGGGTTAAGTCACACAGACTTTTAAGTGTTTTTTTTTTTTGGTGATTTGTGGCTGTTTGAGGGACTTTTGTATCTTATTTGGTCATTTTATGTCTCTTTATGTTTGTTTTGACCTTTCTGTATTTATTTTGTGTCTCTTTGCAGTTTCTTTGCATCTCTTTGTGGTCAATTTAAGTGGCAAAGGCCAGGGGGACCTCTGACACTTAGGGCCCCCCTGATAGGGGCTTCAGAGAGTTTCCACTATTTTTTACAGTAAGTTTATTCTTTCAACTGACTCATTAATTTTGATTAGTTATAGCACTTATTAAAGTGCCATAGTTAAAAAAAATGCAAACAAAACCAAACCTTTCATTCCATGCTTTTCAAGAGCCCCCTTCTCATTGGGCCCCTGAGTAATCAGTCCCACTTTTCCCCCCAAATACAATGACCCTGGTCAGTGAGTGTTAAAGAAATCCTGCATTATGTTCATTTATTTATTTAGTTAGTTAGTTAGCTAGTTATTTGCTGTTTTAAAATGCCTGAAGATGTTTTTTCCACATTAAAAGTTTCTAAGAAGATTATCTACCAACTGGTATGTTTGTGTTTTCAACATTGACCTCATGACATTTTTTATGAACACCTAAACAAACAAAATGTCTGAATTCCGAGATGTTAATCCAGGATATGGGCTATTAGACTCAGTTTGTAAGATAGTCACACTGCTTGAAAGACACTAGCTTGTGAGCTAATGAGCTGTTTTCAGTCACTCAGTACAAGACTTCTCACTGAGTGTGTGCGTGGTATTCGTGCAGACTTTCAAATGAATCTGTCACTATGCAACAAGAAAATAACTTCAAACAAAGCTCAGACACGATTTCCATTATGAATGAGGTTAGAAAAGCAGGTTTCATGCCTCTGTACTGTAGGATGTCAAGCTGCAGTAAAATACAAGGACATCAGTGGCTGTATCAAAGATGGGAAAAAAAACATTCAAACATCTAAAAACGCTGCAACATTCTTTGGACCACTGAGCAGCAATAATTTAAAGAATGATTTGTGGTAAATGGTGTGAAACGTGTAAAAACACTCGTCTGTTGCTTTATAAAGGATTTTTGCAGGTCTGCAACACATCGTCTGTAATTCAAACACACAACATCAGCAATCTCAGTCCATTTCCCATCATCCCTCCATACAAAGCCGGTGTTTAGGTTGCCTCCCAGTCTGCCGTCTGTGCTGTATGTCTGCATATAGCATGACTCATCCCTTCATCCCTCAGTGGGATAGTCAGAGGAAAACTTCAAAGAAAAGCTGCCCGCACACTAAATTGTAGCCTCCAACCAGCAAGCTTAAAGTTCAGCTTTCTGCCTCTGCTCGTATGGCTGCAGGGGAAATATTTCTTCATTCTGAAAATACAAAGCTTTATTCTTCAAGCTTTTATACCAGTTCAAGATGCATTTTACCCACTTAAAGGGACTTTATACAACATTCAGAACATTAATATAGCAGCAAACAACTCTTTGCTATAGTGGAATGACTGCTTCCTGAGCAGAGAAAGGAAAAAATGAAATGGATCAAATCTGTGTGTGTTGTAATCCGAGCTTCTCTGTTCTTTGTTTTAACGGTCTGGCCATGCGTGCATGTTAGTGCATGTGAGTCCCTGTACGTTTATCACTCTTACATTGGGTTTTTTTTTCCATGCATGTTCCACCTAGTATGTGACACGATTGGAAAAACAATTGCACATCCCACTGGCTAGCTACTCGCCACTATGCCACTTTGGCGCAGAAGCATAATGCTCACCGTTCTCCCCCAGTCTAACACTGCAGGCTCTGTCAGCTCTGGACCAGGCTCTTAGGGCTCATTCATAATTTCTGCATCTGTGAGGGCCTACTTTGGGCTGCATGGTGTGAATGTTGTCATCTACCAGTGGTGGCTGCTGGTCTTTCAAACAGGGGAAGCTCACTTTAAGTTTACATCATAAAAGTTGTCATATTGTAGCGAGGCAGTAACTTATATAAGGAGCATTTAATTGAAGCTGTTTTTCAACCACACTCATGCCATAGAACCACAGCAAAACACACCTCAAAGATTTTCAGATGGGTGAAAAGACCTGTTACTTTTCCCCATCCTTTGCACCAAATCAGTCTGAGGCGTTGATCTGCCCTGCTGTTTAACTCTAAGTTTCTCCTTGTAAGGAAGACTATCAAATGGCTTCGCCAAAATCCGGTCGACAATATTCAAATTGTCTGCAATTATGTGCAGCTGGCTAGCTCGCTCGCTGGCTGGGGCTGCTGCACGAGGCTAGTGTGACCGCCTGTGAATGCTTTGGGACGATGGAGGGACTCACAGCAGCACCCGCTGCTCGTTGGGGACAGTAACTGCAGAGCGACAGAAGTCAGAGTCTCCAAACACAAGTACAGTCTCCAATAACATCAGAAAAAGATGCTAGATTTGTCGCTCGTTGTTTTTAACAAAGAAAAAGTCACTAAGAGGAAAAGTCTCCAGATCAACTCGGAACAACGGAATGAAACTTGAAAAATGCTCAGGTGGTGGTTTATATTTCAAGATCGCTGATTCGCTCATTTTGCTGTCAATCAAAACGGGATTCAGCCTCAGGCAGATCATCCAATCATCATGCAGAAGCCCAGCGTCCAGGCCAGCCGAGGCCGGCCCACTGCCCCATAGACCCCCAGAGACGCTGAGCGTCTGCTGGGCGGGACAAAACTGAGCATTTATCCAATGACTGTCTAGTTTCGCTGCAGTGGAACAACCCACTCTATGCTTCCCCACTGAAGTCTGGACGCTGAGCTTCCTCTGTTTAATGCACTGTGACGCTACGGGAATGAATGAGAAGAAAGTCGCGTCAGTGACCTGTGATAAGTAGCTGATTCTGAACAAAAGTTGAACGCGTTCTAGCGCATATTTAGTCAATGAAATGAAAACACAAGAGTACATATTTGACCACTTATTTGACATTTTAGGGGAAGCTGAGCTTCCCTTGCAGTCTTAGAGCAATCACCACTGTCATCTACCCATGTCCACAAAGGTCCATGTAAGATGTTTGCGGATGTTTGTGTGCAGCCCTCTGTGTCTTTTTCAACCCTCAGACTGTATGCATACCAAGCACACCAAAAACGCATGCTCCAATTACAATTTACCATCTCTTTGTCCTCGCTCCAGTCCAGTCCACAAAACCTTGCTAAAGCTAGCTGGGTCAGCTGCACCATGGAAAAGTTGGACATTCAACAGATATTCACTCTGGACCTATCAGCATCGTGGCAGTAGGAGGATGTAAGCTCACCTCCCAGCCCTCTGTTTACTGCTGGGGGCTGACGCAGACCCACAGTTGTACTATTAATGGCACTGCGAGTGCATTTGTATGTCCGCAGCTGTCTGCAGATGTTCGATGCGGAAGGTATGTCTGAGCCTTTAATCCTAGATATGCTCTGAATGTTGCCTATAGCTCCTTTAAAATTGGTATCCACATTGTTTTTAATGTATAAATCATCATAGTGAAATATCACACAAACCAAGCCAGGGATGTTCTCCACAATTAAACAGTTATTAAAATGTCACAACTGTCCAGGTTGAAAAAACCAGTCAAGTCCATTAAAGCATAAAAAATGTGCAATATCAGCACAGTTGCATATGGCACACTGTACCGGCTGATTTACATTAACAGCAGGTTACCACATGTGGGAGTAAATCATTTTTCCTCAGCAGCTCTGCCATCTTTACTGTAGTCTCAAAATGATTTATGGTGTATCTCAATGCTGTAGAAAGAAATGTGGAAAGTTACAGATTTTAGCTTTATATACACATGCAACAACTAAAACCAAAATCCTAAACCTATTTTTGACTAACATGTCAGAACATTATGATTCAAAGGTCAAATTATATCATGTCTGCAGGCCAAGGCCTTAATTATCTCCCATATGTATTACTTGTGAGTGACAAATCTTTATCTAAACAGTATGCTATAACACAGGTTTCTCAACTTTTTGGCTTGTAACTCCTTAAAATAAGCTTTCTGCAACCCCTCACTGCAGGTTGCATGCATCTTTGGCAGAGGTGATGTGGTGAGTATGCACAGGTACATAGCCCCTCTGGACAGGGGGATTTATTATACATCTACATAAAAAATAGCAAGAGATACAGATCAGTGTCCATCTTGCAGAGACAGGCTGTAGCCACTCTGCAGCAATACAACAGGTCCTTATTTGGTTAGTAGGCACTGAGCAAACCCTTAAGGACATTCACATACTGTTTATAGACCAAGCCAAAGTTTGCAAAGGAGGAGTTAAAGTGGAGTAAAATGAGGTGTGATGCAAAGCCTTTAAAATAGTTCCCCTTTATTCTATAAATTGCCACCTGTTTAAAAAACCAGAATGGCCTTTAGGTGAAAAAATACCGTCTGTTGTTTTCCTGCCGCTGCTTTTTGTGTCTCAGAATCAATCTGGCAGTTTGTTCTACAGGAACAAGCGGATTTGATCTCATCCTGCTGGAGTTTCATATTTCATATCATTTGACCTTTTCCCCAATACAACCCAAACTCTCCACATTAATTCAGCATTACTAAAACCAGCGCCTCCCTCCTCCATAGCTCTGTCCTTCACTAAAAAGGGAACAGGGTAATTGCAGCAAGCACCTCCAGAGTTATATCAGACCCATAATGCATCTGGCAAAGCTCCCAGAATCCATTACTCTGGCTCAGAACCAGGGGGAAAACTACGCCTCCCATCCTCTCTGTTAAAACCAAGCAGACGTTATTTAGCTGAGTGGCTTGTCATACAGAATGCTTGATTCCAACTTCTGAAAATATGTCTGCATATGTGGGTTTCATTTATGTATTCATATATCTCCTTTTTATGTTTGATTCTGTCTTTGTGAAAGCCATTAGCTTTGATCATATTTACTGCCAGCCATACACACAGCAGTATGGAGACTTTTGAAATAGCTGTTTAGTTGTCAAGAGGAAAATGAAGTCATACATGTGTTTTCCAATTTCAGGTTATAGTTCTACTGAAGTTTGTGTCCACACTAAAACAACAAAACTGCAAAAAAAAATGCTTTAAATTTCCTCTTTTTCTGGTCTTTTAGGGGTAAAGGCTGTTAGGAAACAACTTAATGGTCCAATCATAGCCATGATATAGAGCAGTCTGACGAACAGCACAGTAAATCTGTCCAACACAGATGTCGTCATTGACATCTCTTTCTGTTTCTGTTGTCAGATGGCTGTAATGCAATCGTGGGTCATAAATGCCATCCAGTAACTAAGGGAAACAGTAATCAAGGCACAATTTTCTAATGCAGTTAAATAACTGAAACAGAAAAATATAAGTTAGCCACATTTCTGAAAGGTTGACATATAAATAAATCCATTTGAACGAGCACTTTTGGAACAGCTCAATAACCACTGTTGACAGAGGGACAACCTGAAGTCAGCACAGTTTTAATGTGATCATTTTTCCATCCATTGTTCACTGTAACCCACTATACCCTGGATCAAAAACATTGCATCTCACTCCATTAAAACACTGAAATCAATTCTTAACAATAATACCAACAGCATGCACATATAAACTACAATCAGCAGTTTCAGTCAATCATATCCACTGACAACAACTACTGTAATGTGACCAGACAGGCTTTGAATTAAAGCAGAGCTCTTCAGCTGTAAAACACATCTTTCCATTTAAACATAGACCTCTAAATGTGGACTGTGCAGCTGTATTACTGTATATGGGAAATATGTATATCAGATAGGGATTTGGTATTGGCAGACACTTGATGTTTAATGACCTGGATCAGGACCAGGGGCAATATGGGGTGCCGTTTGTAAAGTGTCTCACGCTGAAAATAACATCAACATTTTGCCACATTTAGCTTCAAACAATGTTTAAAAAAGTATTGTGATTTTTTTAACGTCACCTTTTACCACATTTACAGCAATATTTGTTAACTTAGAAATATATTAAATAGTTAAATCTAAATATTAAATGTGGCACCTAAATGTTAAATGTTAAATCTAAATATTAAATCTAAATCTAAATGCTAAATCTAAATCTAAATCTAAATCTAAATATTAAATCTAAATCTAAATGCTAAATCTAAATCTAAATATTAAATCTAAATCTAAATGCTAAATCTAAATCTAAATATAAATGTTAAATCTAAATATTAAATCTAAATCTAAATCTAAATGTTAAATCTAAATGTTCTGGGTGAAACTAAATATTTAGCGAATATGCAAATTCACACTGCCGGTCACCGGAAGTACCGAAATAAAAGCTCGAGATGGTCAGACTGTTTATAGAATCAAATAACGAATTAAAACCAACTTATCGGGGGAAATGGACACTTGAACATACATTAGCGTGATAATAACTACCTAAAATAACAAGAAACGTGTTTGGAGAAATTTTATTTGATGTGTACTTTGAGCTGTTAGTGTCCCTTCAGAGGGAATCACCTTGTTGTTTGCAAATACTTCCGGGTAGAAAACCAGCGGAGTTTAGCAACATATATATATGCACATCTCACGTTTTTCACGTCACTGTATCACTGTTTAGACTAATCTGGTGTTTGTAAAGCCTGTAAACACTATGACTGAACAAACATTAGTATCACGGTCTGAAATTAATAACATGGTTATCGTAGATTAGCGAGGCTAACTGTTAGCTGTTAGCCCCGTTAGCGGTGTCTGTAATGACTCCCTAACTCTAAACGGTCTGTGAAGAAAATATTTTTTCCAGCGGATGTCTTAGTTACAACATGATTGAGCTAACTGGAGTAGTTTAATGTCGTATCCGACAATGGGAGACATTTAACAGATGACGTCCTGATAGCTTTGCTGCTGCAGCCACTGATGCTTTCTAGACATCGTGATTTCCCAAAACTGAATAAATACCACACATCGCAACACAAAACTGCTTTGCTAGCTCAATCATGTTGTAACTAAGACATCCGCTGGAAAAAAATAATTTTTTCACGGACCGTTTAAGAGTTAATGAGTCATTACAGACACTGCTAACAGGGCTAAGAACTGACGGTTGTTAGCTTAGCTTAGGTTGTTAATCCTTCCGAAGGGACACTAACAACTCAAAGTACACGTCAAATAAAATTTCTCCAAACACGTTTCTTGTTATTTTAGGTAGTTATTATCACGCTAATGTATGTTCAAGTGTCCATTTCCCCCGATAAGTTGGTTTTAATTCGTTATTTGATTCTATAAACAGTCTGACCATCTCAAGCTTTTATTTTGGTACTTCAAGTGACCGGCAGTGTGAATTTGCATATTAGCTAAATATTTAACATTTAGATTTAGATTTAGATTTAATATTTAGATTTAACATTTATATTTATATTTATATTTAGCATTTAGATTTAACATTTAGATTTAGATTTAGATTTAATATTTAGATTTAGATTTAGCATTTAGATTTAGATTTAATATTTAGATTTAACATTTAGATTTAGATTTAGATTTAATATTTAGATTTAACATTTAACATTTAGGTGCCACATTTAATATTTAGATTTAACTATTTAATATATTTCTAAGTTAACAAATATTGCTGTAAATGTGGTAAAAGGTGACGTTAAAAAAATCACAATACTTTTTTAAACATTGTTTGAAGCTAAATGTGGCAAAATGTTGATGTTATTTTCAGCGTGAGACACTTTACAAACGGCACCCCATAGGGCAAAAGGAGGAAAATCTGGAGTTGCAACATCCTTATTATCCATGTATGTGTGTACATAATGAGAGAAACAGTGTTACAGCATCTATAAGAGACACAATAACTGTGGAGAGTTAGCGTGAAAGGAGGAGAATCCTTGACTCATGCAGAGTTAAGTTGCCACATCATCTTCCCAAACATACCTACATAGTGATTACCACAGAGCAGAAACAAGCCTGGACATCTCTGACACACAGCACTACGTCAATGGAACATCATTTCCACAAAAGTTTTTTTCAAGCAGCTCTTTTAGTTTATGTTGCAATAACTTATTTAGCCAGCACCTCTTCTCATCACATGAGAACTGCAGCATCAAACTCTTAGACCTTATCACACTGCGTGCATCATGTGACTCTGAAGGTGAGACCACAGCTTAAATCAGAGCACATCCTTACCTGTTCAAACTCTCTGAGGCTGTGCATCTGTACTGGTGGGCCTTTGTCCGTTTCATCACATGAGAAATCTGCACGGATAGAAAAAAGGAAATCATTTCAAGATATTTTTAAATGCAATACTGAAACAACCTGTAACTTTGGCTTCCCATGGCGTGGGTTTTTAAGAACTTTGTGATGCTTTGTTATGAGGTTCTTCCTTTTGTTTCCACTGTATCTTACAAACTGAGGTAATTCAGATATATGTCATTAACAGCAGAGTGGTTCATGTCGTTTTTACGTGCTGTTTGATAGGAGAGTGATTGTGGGACAGGCAACAATGAAAAAAGTATTGTTATAAAATAGGGCTGCAAGATACGAGGAGAATATGAGATAACGCTGTTGAATATCGCGATAAATATATTACTTGCAACATATTTAGGTGTATTCATTTTACATATCTGTGCTTGTGCCACGTTGTCTCTTCTATATCCAAAATATTGCCAGATGGCTAATTTTTTTAAGCACCAGTTCCTTTCTGGCACTCATACTTTTGTCTGCACTCATCTTGTCACAATTTCCTCCTTCAACCATGCAGAGTAAAACAGCAGCACTAATCTAATAATCCTCACTTGCATGTGTGCAGATTCTGACCAGTCAATTCCCTAACGGCAAGGGCTCTGTCTGATTGGCCAGAGAGTTTTCAGCAGACAAAATCGTTCCTACAGAAAGAAAGTAATCTAATACGTTGTTCCTATATTCAAAGTGCAATATCGCAATCTTTCGCAACGTGTTTGTCGTGCAAGTTGTTCTTTCTTAAATGATTGGTTGTCTTCATCAGTAGAGACATGCATGTTGGTTTGCTTTCAGAATTAGAGGGAGAATAATAAAGTAATCAGTTTCTCAACTTATAAATAATTAACTACAACTTCCTTACATATTCAGGGATTCTGTCATTGCATCTGAATCTGACCTCTGACCCCTGATCTGTGACCATGAAAAAGCCTGATGCAACAGACCCAATAAAGTCATATTGAGGTTGACAGCAGCAGCTGACAACCCAACCTACACTCAGCCTTTGACAAATTCACATGGTCTTCTTCAGCCAGTAAAAGTTGCTTAAATGTCTTTGAGCTTTAGATATCAATGTTTCTATTATTACGGGCATATTTAGTACTTCTCCTGGCTCATAAATGGAGCTTGAAATGTCATTCTAAACTTACTTTGCTGATGAAGGCCATGTGGTTCGGTTGAAAGCCTGAGAAGAAGGTAATATGTGAACCTTGAGTAAAAATTGTTTAGTCAACATATTTTTTTAAATGGAAGATCAGCAGCATTTTCAGAAAAGCAGAGACATAACAAATTTGTCTAATGGACATTTTTGATTAATGCATTTCATCTGTTAACAACACTATTTAAAAATCCTTATAAATCCTGAGTACCTCCATTTTAAATAGTTCCACTGTTGCTGGGAATCATCAGTCAAACAGAACAGAGCTGAAATATAAACACCTCTGGGCTTTCTGAGCTTCATCTCTGAGACGTCCTGATCAGCCTTCGTCTCATTATAACCCTATTAAACCTGAATATATGGGCCGTGTCCACACACACACATACACACACACACACACAGAACTGACATGGTATATGCCCGTCCAGCTGAAACACTTCCAGAGGTCTTAAGACGTCTCAAAGCCAAACTTATCGTCTCTAAAAGGCCAGGAGCGTTCCCAGAAAACTCCACACAGGAGGGATTTGTACAATAGTTTGCATTTTATTCCTTTAAAAGCAGGGCCAGTTGGTTCACTGTAGAATAGAGGTGGGGGTGGTGGAGTGCCAGATCCCGAGGGGTGTAATCAAGACGGCTTTGGCAGAGCACAGATTTCTGACGGTTTCTTAAAATTGCTGCACATTAAATATTATTAAAAAGCTGCTCTGTAGCATAAAGGTGGAGGGTATTCTGGATGGAGGCCTGCAGCAGGCCTGGGTACAAAGTCTTACACAACACTGATAATGTATGAATGACGCACTGGTACAACCATGCAAACACACACACACAGTGATACTTTGTGTTACCGCACTTGTCAGGACCCTTTATTGAGATAATATGTCCCCTTTGTCCAAACTAGTGTCAGAAATGTTGATTTATTGATATATATTGATTCAGAATATTTGAAACAGTTTCAGTACTCATTTTCCACCACTACTACAGATGCTACTTTCTTGCTCTCTTATCTCTCCAACAGCAAGTTGACACACACATCCCCCCCCCCCCCCCCGCCCATAGCTTCCTCTTACTTACTCTCTCTTCTCAGTTTATTTCACTTTAATGGGGCTTAATTTTTTTGGGTAAAAATACATTTGTCAAAGCTATAATTAAAACAAAACATAGATACAATGAGAAAAAATCCACAAAAAAGATCTACAATGCATGTAACAGGCTGAAGTTGGCATAGCATACCAGAATGTCAACAACCAAGGCAACCAGGGTACCTTGCATGTCATATGTCAATGTGGAAACTCCATGACCAAACGTTATTTTGTGACAAGGTCAGAGTGAGAATGTGTTGGTTAATCAGTGACCTCTAGAAGGGTTGGCACGGTCGGTGAATTTTTTAACTTTGGGCAGAGCCAGGCTAACCATTTCCACCTGCTTCCAGTTTTTATACTAAGCTAGGCTAAACACATCCCAACTCCAACTTCATAATAAACACATAGACATGAGATTGATATCCACCTGAACATCTCAGAAACAAAGCAAATGAGCATATTTGAACAATTTTAACTCAAGACCAAGGCAGCACAAATCAGACATCAGTAATATGTTACTAAAAATGTCTTATTTGAATAAAAACACTAATTTCAAACATAGGAGGTGAAAAGAATTAAAGGGGTATCACTTTATTTTTGCAGATCCCACAGTTTTGTACAAATTTCCTCTTTAAAATGCTCTTGAAAAGCATGATGCAATTGCCTTCTAATTATTGGGGAAAGTGCTCCCTTGGTCCTTCCCAGTAAATGAATTCAGATGAATTGCCAGTGACCCAAAGAGTCTTTTAATCTGTAAACAGTAGGCTAGATGAACAATACTAGCATTTACTTGGGTTGGAATACTTCTCTGGCAGTTTTCATACTCACTAAAACTTTATGTTCTTTAAAGAAAGTAGCATGAACCCAAAATAACTAATAAAAAATACTTTATTTCTTGGTCCTTTCTTAAATGTGCAGATAAATGAGAAGGTACTGCTGGTACAAAATATTTTCTAATTCATCTACTATTACTACCAAATTATACAGTTCTTTTAAGTATATATCCGAGGAGATTACTGTACAAGGCAATAACAGAACCTGTAAAATTAAGAGTTGCCCAAAAAATAATATCAAGAAACATTTTACCTGCTGTACTGTTTGGATGTAGCCAAAGTCATCACAAGTGCGAAAGCACAGACACCTATTAAAGGGGCGGTGGCTATTACTAACACACTCGGTCATTCATAGACTCACAGTGGCAACACACTGTTGCTCCTAAAAACAGATTATTAGTCAACACAGGAGCATGTATCAGGCCGAGGGCGGTAAACTGTTATGAGGTGTTAATAATGTTTTCTTCCTGGAAAAATAAACCAGTAAAGTCCACTCAGTGTGACACAACAGACAAAGAACACATTGGTAGAGACATGAATTTTCTACCTATCAACAAAGAGTAAACCATCAGAGTATTAGATAAATGTGGGATATGTACTTACCCATCATAGGTCCGATGCTCTTTGGCCTGGCCCGTTTCTCTGCACCACAGTGCCTGAAACAAGACACAGCTATCAGCCCAGTTCCCTCAGACTCAACAGTCCCATGTGTCTTCACCAGCCACTAACCACACACACTGCTGCTTATTCCTGCACAGAAACCTGTTTTTCCACCCTTATTCTAATGAACCATCTTCCCACCTACAGCATACCCTACCTGCTGGTGTCCCGTCTACGTCACATGTCACTCAAAGTGTGGTAAATTCTCTATAAGCACAGAGGGTCAAAAAATAGTCCAGGACAAGCAGTGTTGAAGGAGGGGGGGGCGGAAGGTTCCCACTGACATGTCAGAGACAGCAGGCAGACTCACACACTGGTGATGGAAACTGAGTCAGCGCATGCTTTAAGTCACACAGCCATCACTCACCAGCTGAGAAACAGTAAACAAAGACAGAGAGTGGAAGAATCCACAAAATCCTTCCACCAATCGGTCAAGACTTTAACAAATGAAACCCTCTGAGGCTTTCTGAGACTATTTATTGCTCAGAGATTCACATTAATAGTTAGTCCAGCCAATGAAAAGACTTTACTGGTTAGTAAAGTGAAGGTGTGTTGTTCTTCTGTTGTATATTTTTACCTAAAAGAGAAAAAAAAGCCTGTTTGGCCTCTGAGATTCACTGTCTCAATATGGCTCGAAGTTAGTCAATAAGGAGGATTTTTTTAGGATCAGAGGAACGTGGGCTGGATTTTCTCCCCATTAGCACGTCCTCAGAGCCTTTCATGAATAATCAATGAGCCAGATTAAGCTAAAGCAGATCTTGCCAGGCTGTAAGGGCTTTTTATTAACTTAAGTGAAGATCAGGCAGACGAAGGAGCTTCACATCAGGGTGAGAATGTAATTAGCCCCGAATAACACAGGAATCAAAGGCTTTCAGAGCAATGAGTGGATGCTCTGATTTAACAACATCTTGACCACCTAGGTGTGAGTATGTGTGTGTTTGCCAGTTGTAACTACAAGACCTCCTTGCTGGCCTGAACACTTGTTGATGACAGCTGGAGGAGCAGAGAGCTGCATGATATGGGAGTAAATGTGTGAGATAGACGCTGAGTAGACAACAGTGGAGGCCTCTAACAGCAGCTGTGTGTGTTTTGTGAGAACAACATTTGTGCTTTCATGTGACTACATGTCAAACCTCTCCAAATCAGCTCCCTGTTAACTAATGTTTCAACAAGCTAATGCAACTGACACTTGCAACACAAAAGTGTGTAGGTGGTGAAGCCACTAAAAACAGAACATAGACTTCTTTCTCATTGCCAGTTGACCAGAGCTGTGTATTTTTTTTTTTTAAGATATTTTTTTGGGCATTTTTTGCCTTTAATTGACAGGACAGTGAAGCGTGAAAGGGGGAGAGAGAGAGGGAGAGACATGCACCAAATTATTTAGATCAATGTTTGAGCACTGCTTGGGCAGAGACGGACAGAATTTTGTGGTGGCACGTCATTGCATTTGGGTACACACGTTCACACGTTCACCCACGTGTTGTGTTTTGATTACTGCCGATCAGGGCCAGAGCCGATACATGCCTGTGACTAACCTTTACCATTACGTAAAAACACCAGATGTAGCGAGTGTTAGTGGGTTTTTGGTGCAGTGGAAAAGGGGCTCCAAAGTAGGCTGGGATATCTGAAAGGACACTTCATACCTCCCATGAAGCTCAAGGCCTTCAGCAGAAGCAAAGCTAACTTCTTGATCCATGATTTTCCCCTCACATGTGCCATTAAAGTCATTTCTGTGACACAGTTGCACTTAAACGCACCACTAATCATTCATCATTAACCAATCATCCCAGGTAGTCCAGTATTGATGCTTTCTCACGCCCTTCTGTGTGATACAGACACTGAAGACACCCTTGGCGTCTCTGTGAGTAGCACCCTGCAATGTCTATATAGTATGATGCACAACTCTCCTGGTTGAAACATAATGTTATACGTGGTTAATGTTGTCAAGCTGTCGTGGTTTGGTTTAGGCAACAAAACTCCTTGGTTAGGTTTCAAAAAAACATGTTTTGGGTTAAAATAAGACATAAATACATCCTGGGTATGACATAAGTACATGATGGACAGAAGTTAAGTTAAACAGCAATGACTTTTGGTTTCACATGGAACATGAACAGAGGTCTCCTGGGTGAAAGTCTGAGTTTGTTTAACCCACCCTATGCCGACTCTATTGTGCTTTATACTATAGGTCAGTCGCTCTGTGTGTCAAGTATTGCCATGGATGGGTTTACACTGGAGTTAGCTCAAAGCCCCATGCATTTAATAGAGCCCATTTACACCAGATATTATTGTTTGCCTTGAGTTATCCAATCACAGGTGGACAGCTCTGAGCCTGTCTGTTTACACCTGACATTAGAATGTGTTGCCATGGTTTTTCAGGGGTTTAACAACAGAGTCGAGCCGTTTCGACGTCAGTGTAAGTTTGTTGGAACCATTAAACAGCTGCTGCTGCTGCTGCTGCTGCTGATGTGTTAGCTCCTGCTAAGTGGGCAGACGTTGAACTGACCACTCACTAGAAGAAGAGTGGCTCCAGAAACAGTCCTTCAGCTCTGCATCCACAACTGCATTAACAAAAGTTATATTTTCCACTGGGGCTTCTGCTAAGCAAGGACATCAGCAGTGTGGTCCAGGACACAAGAATGTGGCCATATGCAGCCCAGACCACCCCCAAATGTGGTCTGACTGACCATATGTCAAGATGCGTTAAGGATTGATTTGATGCATTTACACCTGTAGCCTACTTGGAGCTGTCTGCTTGTGATCTGATCAACCAGGACGCATGCTAATACCAGGTGTTAAAAGGGCTACAGAGGCGCCAAAGGGTGCTTTTGGCATCGGTATCACATGGACATGAAAAAGTGTCAGGAGCCTATTCAACAACCTGGGAATGAGAACAGCCTGGATCAGATGTAAGTGTTCCTAATCCATCAAGGATCATTGAGCAACAAACAAACCAACTAGCCAAAAATGTTCACACCAGTGACACACATAATTAAGTCCTGATTATATCCACATGTCAATATTGAAATATTCAGTCACAAATTTTGTGTTTTTTTGTCAATATTGTCCTGTCCTAGCTACTTTACATTAACTGACATTACACCTCAAGACTTCATGTTTTAAATGGCTGTAGCTTAACATCCAAAGGAAACATTCCAGATATTTGGTTTAATGTATTTTAACTCCTTAAACCTCATTGACCAGCTGTGTGGGTCAATGATTACAAACTCATGCTGTTTGTTAGAAACCACATACGTTACTTCGAAACTGTGGCAGAGACCTAAAGTTTCCAAACATACCAGTCACACTGAGCTTAAGCAATACACAATATACAGTTTATGATACTGTTAGAAAGTGTGGGATAAGATGAACACTGAGCTCACTTAAGGAGGATATTGAAAGTTGAGGAGTTAAACACATTTCTAACAGATTAAACATGAATTAACATTATGCGGCTTTGACAAAATGAATGATGAACCGATTGTTTAGTCTGGCAGGTTTGAAGAGGTTAAAATGACAGTACTGAGCAAATATAATTCAGGCTTTTGGTTTGAAACAACTGAGGCTATAGCTTAGCCAATAGCTGCCCATCATCCAGGAACACCACATGTGGGAGCTGAACCCTCGTTATGTAACACTGGCACAAAGGTCCTCTTTTCATTACGAGGTAAAGATGACTTTTTTACTTTATTTATCTGCATTCAGTGCAGAAGAGAAGCTTTTCTATTCCCATTACATTCATGAATGCACACCCACACATGTGTACACACAAAAAACCACAGTTCACACACTACACACACTCAGAACACCCATGATTCATCACAAGAGCTGTTATCATCCAAAAAGCCTTACCTTCCTCTATAAAGATATCCACTCATTTTTCAGCTGCATAAATAAAAAACAAAAAAACAAACACAAAACACTTCCAGCAGTCACTCTTCAAGTATCTCCTCAACTGTCAGGTGAGTGGGAGTCCTCAGTCTGAGTGCCTCCATAGACCTGAACACATCCGTTTATCTTCCAACAGAAAGCAGAGCTCCAGCAGACAGTCAGACGCAGCCAAAATACCAGCCGATGAAGCTGAGCTGTGAGTTGGTAGGAATCTTCCAGCCAGTTTGTTTCTGACTCCTCAGACCCAGAGCTGGGTGACCACAGTCAGGCTGTTTGGCCGCGAGGCTCCCGGAGGAGCGAGCCAAGCACCCAGGCAGTGATTTGACGTGGCAGAAAGCAGCAGCAGAGAGGGGAGGTAAACACCAGTGGGGAGCAAAGGTACACAGTCTGCCCTGTTCAGTATGAAAGACTGATCTGTTTCAGCATGCTCCAAAACAGACGCTTCACTAGGTGTGTGTGTGTGTGTGTGTGTGTGTGTGTGTGTGTGTGTGTGTGTGTGTGTGTGAGTGAGTGTGTGTCAGCATGTGTGCAAACCGCACCAACGTCTTCCTGCCATCGCTGGTAAAACAGTCACTAAGCTATCAATTGACTATTTACCTCTGGTATTTTTTAAAGGCAGGGTGGAGCACAAGAAGAGCACCCATATGTGTTTTTGTGTGTGTGTGTGTTTTCGTGCGTATGGGGTGTGTATGTGTGTATTCATGCATCCCCTCCTCCCCCTGCAGGTGTGTGTGACATGTTGGAGCACGCTTCCAGCAGGTAAAACAAGGTATGAATCCAGACACTAACCTCCCCCAGTACAAAACACACACTGAGCTGCTCTACAATTCTGCCTGCAGGTCATGCAGCACACACACACACACACACACACACACACACACACACACACACACAGGAGACAGATCTAAGGATATGTCTTATAAATCCACAATAACTGTGTCTATTATCGCTCTCTTAGAAAAGCAGTTCAGAAGACAAACAGTGCAGCTGTAATGACTTGATTCAAACAGACAAGCAGCACACTGAGGCTGGTGGAGGGAGCTCAGGATCAAAGACAGAGAGCGGTGGGGCCGGAGTCTGGATCAACGGCCATGGAAATTCCTCCTCAGTGCTTCTCCAAACAGGAGGGTGTGGTCTGCTGGGGTGTGTGTTTGCATATGTGTACATTTTAGTAATGTTCTGGACAAAAAAACTTGCGGTTTTAGTTTGAACTTAAATGACCATCTGTGTGGTTTGGGGTACTGTAGTCCATTACTATAAATAATCAAAGCGTGTCTGTATTTACCTTCAATGAACAGAGAAAAATACCTTCATTTGAGACAAAGTAGGACCCATTTTAAGGCCCAGACATACTAAACCAATATTAAAGAACTAGCAGTGACAAAGGCCAACTGTTTGGTTACCTACAGCCAACAACCAACTAGCAAGTACGTTCTGTGTCTGCATGAGAGGAAATAACGCTCCACACCTTTAGGCAGCAGTAGTCTGTATTCGTCATTCAGAAGGGAAACCAGAAGACTGACAGCACGGATTCAAGAAGCTGGTTAGCCAGTTAACACAATAACAACACAAGCCAATGCTGAAAGAATACACGATATTTACACTGCGCTAGCCAACAATAACACAAAGAATTAAAACCATTTCTGCTAAAGACCTAAATGGATAAAAACATCAACATACTTAATATGACAAGTTTGTTTTAATCTCACGCCCTCTTGAGTTTAGTTGTTTGTTTGCTTTGCTCACTTCTGTTTCTGAGCTGAACTGCCAATCAGAACGATTCATGTAACTGATAGGCTCTGCCATCTTGAATGCCAATTCGACAAAGGCCGACAATGTAATGGTGTGGGACACACCGCAAAAACTAGGGCAACAGAAGCTCGTCGATGGCCGACATTGACCGACTGCTGACCATGGGTTGTTGACGTTTCAGGGCCATTAATTTACTGCTGCTTTTTGCTGTTACTGCAAATTCAGTTTCAGAATCATTTTCAAATTAAAACAGTTGTTCAGGGTGTACAATCCCTTCTATTGCCTATAGTCTATTAAGGCTTTTATTGTGAAAAATCTACAGGAACTGTTGAATTAACAGCAGCTCAACACTTACAGGCAAAGTCTAATCAAGTGGAAATTACAAGCCATTATTTAATCTTTATCTGGTCTCTTTTTGATTTTTATGTAAAGAACAAAATCAAGAAAAGAAATTATCATAGCTGTCAGTGGCTCCCGAACTCACTACGAGGCGACTTCAATCTTTGGGCTGTCAAGACTTGCAGAAAAACTATGCGTGAAATTAAGTGCTTCATCATGTCGAGTCAGATTATTGCCCAGCCTGACCTGAGTATATAGTTTATTTTCAATACCTAAAAGGTACAGACTACAGACCAGCCACTTTTGAATCTGTATGTGGGAATGCAGTGTAAAACTTGCAGTATGCCCTTTAAATAACTAACACTGGATGTTGCTGAACACCTGCAGCATGAGGGAGTAAAGGTTTCGCAAAGTACATTCCAGATTCAGAACTCTGTGTAATCTGTAGTCTGTACAAACAGACACATGTACTGTTGGCTTAAGTTAAAATTCAAGGAATTTCTATCCTTTCTCTCTCAACCAGCAGCAGTATCCTCACAAACCTGCCTCACATTCCACACATGCAGCCGGTTCAGTCAGGAGTGCTGAGGGGCTGTGGGAGTGCAGCCCTGCAGGTCTGAGCAGAGGAGGAGACAGAACACCAGAGTTCGGACTGGGAGGCTTCCCTCTGCTGAGCCAAACACGTTATGCAATCAGACAAAACAACAACCCTTCATTCTGTGATTTACTGCTCAGTTCACTTGGAGCCTTGCATGTTTATTACTGTGTTGTGTTTTTTTTAACTCTCTGTATGTGGAGCTTAAAGTCAGTGGTTCACAACCTGAGAGACAGGATCCCCCAAAGGGGTCGCAAAGTCAGGAATCAAAACATGTTTACAAAATAGGATGGAAAAAGTAAAATGACTTTGACTTTTTAAAGGGTCACAAGCCAAACAAGTTGTACGTGAGAGAGTTGTCATATGCTTACTTACATACATAACAGAACTTGTCACACTCTGGCTAAAAAGCTTTCCTATTGGCTCTTCATTTAACTTAAGCCCCATTTACACCAAATGCTTTCGGTATGGTACCTTTGGAGCCCTTTGGAGAGTACCCTTCAGACATGGTACCTAGACCCAGGTCAGTTTAGTGTTTCCACTGCAACCCACCCTTAAATGTGGGCGGGGATGTTGTCACTCCCTGCTCTGTCCATCAGTCACTGTATTTCCTCATTATTGGTGACACAGATGGAAGTCTGCACCTCATTTACCATCCACAGAACGAGGCTGCACGCCAACATGGCGGCAGTCGGCCCAGTGAATGAAGTTACTTTTTCTCTGACTCATCCTTTCATTTTATAGTGACAGTTTACTAATAAAACTCTCCACAGTATGAACAGTGGTTACATGAGCCTCAAAACCAGCCACAACTCAGCCCTGAGCAGAGTGACCGTCTGCTATTGACCAATCAATGGACTGCAGTGTTCACAGCTCCACCTCTTAGTACCAGATCTGTGTGCTAGGTACCCCAACAGAAGGCCAAAAATGGTAACAGTTAGGAATGGTTCCATTGGTACCATCCACAACTTTTTGTAATGGAAACAGAAAAAAAAGCGTACAGAAGTGAACTCAACCGTACCATACTGCTCGGTGGAAACGGTGCTTAATTTTTACTTTATGTAAAAAAAATTAATTTATGGCTGTGTACTGGTCACAGCCATAGCAAGAGGTATTTTGTCTTTAGGTTGTTCCTCCCCCCGTTCATACGTCCCATTCTCATGAATGCAATATCTCAGGAACGCCTTGAAGGAATTTCATCAACTTCAGCACATAAGTCCACTTGGACTGATGGATAAACTGATTACACTTTGGTGGTCAAACGTCACTGTGACCTCACAAGCACATTTCAGGCCAAAACTCAAGGATTTATATGATAAATTTCACATAAATGTCTCAGAGAATAAAATGATGAAGTGATGATATTTTATATCCAAAAGGTCAAAGGTCAACTTCTGCGACTGTGACAAAATAGTGTTCTGCAAAATCACTGGTCAGTCCATTTCTCAGCCCCTCCAGCATTTTGCAATGTTGCCATTGCAAAAATTAACATAAATTCAGCCAATCACTGTGCATTCTGCATGGCCTTGTATTTTTGTCCAATTACTGCAACTTTGCAGCAAATTTGACCATTTAAAATGAGTAAAATCTAATTTCATTGTAGAGCTGCGTGCAGCTTATTGATTCGCTCAGCCCTCCTGTCTCTCTCTGTTTACCATTAGACTACTGCCGCGGGACCATAGCTCTGTGCCTGGGACAGAGTCACACACACAGTGACAGGGCTTACTATCAAGATGGCACGCCTAACATTACCCAGTGGTTATTAATGGGTTTAACATCAGAGTTAAACTATTTTGGGGTGAGATGTTAACTGCTGCTGAGACAGATTGCAACCACATATGATAGATAGTAAGTTGTCTCATAATCAGACTCCATCTGGTTTAGTTTCTCCTCTCAGTATGTTATAGTTTATCTTCCTTGTTTGAGCCTTTGACTGATTAATTGTCCTGACTCTTATATTACTACCTTTGCTACATTTCGAGCTAAATTTATTTATTGACCACTATAACATCACATTCATTTTTATTTCTTTTTTCACATCATTTGACTGTACTGTACTGTACTGTTTTACCGCACCGTATCCCTCACTGACATCCATCATGGCTTCCACCTGCTCTTCAAATGTTAGATCATGATTTAGCTGTTCAGCCATAGGAATCAGCTTTTGTCAGAGCTAAACTATGTGGAGCGTGTGCAGATGATTAAGTGTTTGCTGATGAATGTGATCCCATGAGGTCAGAAGATGAGATTCTCAGTAAGAAAACTCAGATTGTCTTGGATGAGCCATGTTTATTTTCAGCCAAGTGGTTGAGATCAGATGACCAGAGACAGACTAATGATCTGAACTGGGTCAGAGAGAAACACTGACACCAGGTTAGTTTGTTTAGAACCAGTCGAGTCTGATGAGACAGCTTGATGTTCTGACACACTGAGTTCATCATGAAGTTATCTGATATGAGTGATGTTAGAAGGCTGTTATTTCGGTTTGAGGTGGTGAGAGGCCGTCCTCTCAGCTCCCTGACTGAGTGAAGGAGGGAGGGAGTTACAGTAAGAGAAGAAGAAAAACAGTGAGGAGTCAGACATGAAAAGAAGGAGAAGAGGGGCAGTCTGCTGACAGTAACTAACACTGTTATTATCCTGATCACACCTTCCTCCACTCTTCCCTCCTTCTTTGCACCCCTCCTCCCA